>NC_057794.1:292571299-292871299 GCF_018294505.1 Triticum aestivum | reverse complement strand
AAGTTAAAGTTTGTATTCCGAAAATAGTCTCGTCGTGTGATCGAGAGCAGACCAAATGATATTGCAGTGGATGTTCCTCCATCATGTGTGGTTCATTCTCATGGTTCCAGCTGTTGGTGAAACCACTTACGTTTGCAAGAGGAATTGTAGACTTCACAAACAAATTTGTCTTTCAGTCCGTACTGAATGTTGGCCAAGAGAAGCATCCATGTTAGTAGGAAGAATAGATGTTTTTCTAGATCTTTGCTTTTGGAGCTACATTTTTATATATGATCTGTGAATCATTAAGATGCATTAACATGTTGATCTTATGTATGGGAATCGTACTAGTTGGTTTTGAATTTGGGCTACTAATGTGAACATATTACAATGTCAGGCCTATGAGTCTCCTGTGAACATTTTGAACGGATCGACTCTTACTGCTGTGCACAACATGATCCTTATTTCGGTGTTCTCAGTGTTTACAAGTTACTAATAGTTCCTTATTTCTGTTCGCTCAGTGTTTACAAGTTACTGATCGATCACTAGCTAGACTACTAATGCGCTCCTGGAAGTTTTAGTTCCGATGCAAGATCCGAAGTGGTAGTTTTTTGAATAAAAATGCCTACCTCTGAAGAAACTGACAAGCTGCTCTGAAGAAAATGCCATGCGAATATGAAGAGACTGCCAGCAAAAACGTTCGCAAATGCCTTATCTCCCAACGAATGTTCATCAGCTAATGCGATCGTACACGTACACCATCCGACCTACTCGATCCTACACGTACACTATCCGACCTACTCGATCCTACACGGATAAGTAGCGGATCACGCACGTACTACCTCCTTTCCGGTTTGCAGGGCTCAATTCAAGAAACGACCTACTCGATCCTACACAAATAAATAGCGGATCACACACGTACTACCTCCTTTCCGGTTTGCAGGGGCTTAATTCAAAAATCTAACCAACCAAGGTAGATGATGAGTGGTGGAATCATTTTTGACAAGGAGGGAGTACCTCATCTAGATGATTCGAGTGCACTTGTTTGACCGTCATGCCGGCGTGCGACCCAGCATGAACGGGACGCACCACTGACGGGACAGGACGACACAGCCATAATTTCAGTTTTTCTAGTTTTCCATGGCAAGCTGGCGTGCTAAGCCATGCCTGCTTATGCATTGAATTCCAATGACCGCGATGACTGTCGTGTTTCCCGCGACATGCTAGTTCGCCTACCTTCCGCCTATAATTATTGTTTCCTGGGCTTCTCCGGTGGCACCATCACCCAACTCGCCCTATCCTCATAAGCCCCCACCGGCCCGACGTCGCTCGCCACTTATCCTCGCTCTCGCCACGTCCGCCATGCCCCCGCCCGTCCACGATAGGCGACACCGGAGGCGGTCACCGCCGGAACTAGTGTTCGGTTTTTCACCGGAAGGAAGACGGAGGGAGGAGGCATTCTATCGGTCTTTAGATGGCAATGCGGACTATGAGGAGTTGTTGGAGCGCGACTGCCTGGCGGAGGAGCAGCGTATTGCTAATTTGCGCTGCCAGCGAGACATGGAGTAGCAGCGGACCGACGCTCTGAGTCGCGAGCAGAGCACCCGCAACTGGGCTGACTACGTGGAGGCCGGCGTCCGGCAAATAGCCCTGGAGGCTGTCGGGCACGCAAGCATTCGCGACGCCGATTTTTACTACCAGCTCGTCAAATGGGTTTCCCGCTTAGAAGCCGAAGCTTCAGTGGACCAGGCCGTCATGGAAAGGGCCAACGTGCGCGAGCAACGCACCCTAAGGCGTGGCGGAGGATGCCGGTTCCGGCGTTTAGCGTGTACCGCAGAGGGCGGTCGGCATCATCTAGTTAGCTAAGAGTAAGTTAGTACTTGTACGCTACTAGAGTATTAGTGGGAGTAGATAGTTAACTTGGCTATGATGGTTGTCAACGTGGAAGTTCAGTACTCTATATGTGGATCAGACCTGTTACTTCGCTCTGAATGTTGAACTTTCTGTTTGAACGTATGGAATGGGCTGTTATTTTTTTAAATGGGTTGTATTTGTCCTCCACGGGTTTAGAGGCTGACTTGTGGGCCTACCAAGTTGACGCGTACACAATCATGAGATGATTGTACATGGTGAGGATGACAGCAAGGACCGCCAAGGTCATGGCAGTATGCAAGAAAGTGCCTCCTTATTTCAAGTCAATAAAAAAATGGCTCCTCCTACTGGATTTTTGACATCTGGGTCCCATGCCATTGTCAACGTAGTCAATAAACGAGACAATTGCACAACGAGCGGCAGACACCAGGGACCCAACAGCTTGCCCAGTTATTTTTGTTTTGGGTTAATTTGATAAATGCCACTCCAAATCTGGTGTTTCCGAGCAAGGCCACTGCAATTTTCAAACTTTGCAAAATGCCATTTCATGCCATTTCCAGTGGCATTTTTCGAAGTCTGGAGTGGCATTTTTCAAAGTTTGCAAATTGCAGTGGCGTTTTCCAAAGTTTGCAAAAATTGAAGTGGCATTTTTCAAACTTTGGAAATTGCAGTGGCATTTTTATGAATCACCATAATTGGAGTGGCATTTATCTAATTTGTTTTTGAGACGGAAGCAGGGTGTAAACTGGGCTGTGCGGGGCACTCTGGCCTATCTAGACAACCTTCTCTTTTATGTTTAGCATAGACCAACCCAATAGTTTTTTTTCTTTCTGAAAATGGCTAGCCCAGTTTTTTTGTGATTTGCCAAGTAAGTCGCTTTTTCAGGCCTGTTGGGCCGCAAATCTTTCAAGATGGGGAGAGCTTCATTCGGCTGGCCGAGAAAATGGCCTATCAGTAATGAGAAATGGGATGTACATTTTTAAAACACATCAAACCGGCAATTAGTTTCAAATTTCCTTTTTTTCATTTTGAGATTTTAAATCGCATTGATTTTTATGCGTGGACAATTTGTTGGATTTTATATTGATATACATTTATTTTTAAAATCAGTTTGAATGTGACTCAAAATTTCGGGATTAAAAACAGTTCGGACCGCACCGAAATATGCAAAGTTTCGTATAATTTTTTAACCGTGGCCACAATATGGGCTGTAATGCTAACAAAAAGAATATGGGCTCCAAAAAACCTTAATAATTAGCAAATGGGCTGTAAATTATTAGAAATAATGGCAGATGGGTTGTATGCTGTTTTCCACAGATTTGAGGCTTTCCTAAAAAAAGGTTAACGCACAAGCCATTGTGCCTCTTCCTGCTCCAGCCGCTCAAACAAGCGCCGGTGGGACTGCCTACTCCCTCCTCCTCGCGACCGGTTGTGCTGCCGCGCAGGCCTCACCGCCCCACCGTACTCCCATCACTGGCCTAGTCATCCCTCTACTCACCCACACCTGCTGTTATTCTCTTGCGACGGCAGGCGGACCAGTAAACCCTCGTACAGTCGTACTCCCCTCCGCATGGGAAACAACTGCCAAGTCTTCCATGGCTTCGTGTCATTCCCTTCCTAGGCCTCGCCGTCGTCCACCGCCCTGGTGCTCTCGGCGCGGCCTTGTCAATGTGGTCAACGACCGACATGCATCTGAAGTGGACTGTACGTGGAGAGGCTGACAGCTGGGTCCATAGCCGCACGCAAGGAAATGCCTCCTTATTACGCGCAAAATAATGATTCCTCCACCTGACATCTGGGACCCACCGAAAGGGCCTCTGTATTTTGCAAAAAAATGTTACCGCCGCTCACAGCTCGGACCCACCAGCTATATCTTTGCACGCAAGGAAATGTCTCCTTATTACGCACAAACAATGAATACTCTCCCTGCTAGCTGGGACCTAGTATAGTGGGAGGCTGACTTGTGGGCCTACTAAGTTGATGGGGACGAAGGGCTTTGTCAACTTAGTCAATATGCACGATTCTAGCTCCAGTGACCGTATGATGTCCATCCAACGGCCGTGGTGCTTCTTCAACCTCTGGTCTTCTTGCTCCAGCCGCCCAAACTAGCGCCGGTCGTGCCTCGTGCTCCTGCCTCCCGTGGCCGGCTGCGACGCCGCGTAGGCCTAACCACCCCCTACTACTCCCACCGCTGGCGAGGCCATCCCTCTAATCACCCACACCCCTTGCTATTCCGCGGCGACGGCAGCCTCACACCGCAGAGAACCAGTGAACCCTCATACTCCTCTACGCGTGGGCATCCACTGCCGCGTCTTCCCCGGCTCTGTGTCGTCCCCTTCCTAGGCCTTGTCGTCGTCCACCATCCTGGTGCTCTCGGCGCGGCGTGGTCAACGTGGTCAAGGAACAGCTTCCATCAGACGTGGAATATACATGGAGAGGCTGATAGCTGGGTCCACGGCCACATCAAGGAAGTGCCTCCTTATTACGCGAAAAATAATGATTCCTCCACCTAACAGCAGGGACCCACCAGACGAGCAACCGTATTTCGCGAAAAAAAATTCCCCCTGACTGCTGGGACCTACCAACCACATCTTCGCACACAAGGAAGTGCGTCCGGGCAAAAAAAAGATTCGCCCCCTGACTGCTGGGACCCACCAACTACATCTTCGCATCCAAGGAAATCCTGACAGTCGGGACCCACCTGGTCGAAGCGTGATACGTCCATTTTGCTTCATGCTTTTATATCGATATTTATTGCATTATGGGCTGTTATTACACATTATGTCACAGTACTTATGCCTATTCTCTCTTATTTCACAAGGTTTACATAAAGAGGGAGAATGCCGGCAGCTGGGATTCTAGGCTGGAAAAGGAGCAAATATTAGAGACCTATTCTGCACAGCTCCAAAAGTCCTGAAACTTCACGGAAGACGTTTTCAGAATATATAAAAAATACTCAGCGGAAGAAGTTCACTAGGGGGGCACACCCTACCCATGAGGGTGGGGGGCGCGCCCCTTACCTCGTGGGCCCCCTGGTGGACCTCCGATGGCCATCTTCTATTATATGGTGTCTTTCGATGAGGAAAAAATCATAAGCCATCTTCCCGAGCGAAACTCCGCCGCCACGAGGCGAAACCTTGGCGGATCCAATCTAGGGCTCCGGCAGAGCTTTCTGCTGGGGAAACTTCCCTCTGGGAGGGGGAAATCATCACCATCATCATCACCAACGCTCCTCTCATCGGGAGAGGGCAATCTCCATCAACTACTTCATTAGCACCATCTCCTCTCAAAACCCTAGTTCATCTCTTGTATCCAATTCTTGTCTCCAAGTCCAGGATTGGTACTAGTAGGTTTCTAGTAGTGTTAATTACTCCTTGTAGTTGATGCTAGTTGGTTTAATTGGTGGAAGATCATATGTTCAGATCCTATATGCATATTAATAAGCCTCTGATTAGGAACATGAATATGCTTTGTGAGTAGTTACGTTTGTTCCTAAGGACATGGGAGAACTCTTGCTATTAGTAGTCATGTGAATTTGGTATTCGTTCGATATTTTGATGAGATGTATGTTGTCTAGCCTCTAGTGGTGTTATGTGAATGTCGACTACATAACAATTCACCATTATTTGGGCCTAAAGGAAGTCATTGGGAAGTAATAAGTAGATGATGGGTTGCTAGAGTGACAGAAGATTAAACCCTAGTTTATGCGTTGCTTCGTAAGGGGCTGATTTGGATCCATATGTTTCATGCTATGGTTAGGATTACCTCAATACTTTTGTTGTAGTTGCGGATGCTTGCAGTAGAGGTTAATCATAGGTGGGATGATTGTCCAAGTAAGGACAGTACCCAAGCACCGGTCCACCCACATACCAAATTATCAAAGTACCAAACGTGAATCATATGAGCGTGATGAAAACTAGCTTGATGATATTCCCATGTGTCCTCGGGAGCGCTTTTCTCTGTATAAGAGTTTGTCCAGGCTTGTTGTCGGTGTCAAAACCGGCGGATCTCGGGTAGGGGGTCCCGAACTGTGCGTCTAGGCCGGATGGTAAGAGGAGACAGGGGACACTTTGTTTTACCCAGGTTCGGGCCCTCTCGATGGAGGTGGTACCCTACTCCTGCTTGATTAATATTGATGATATGGGTAGTACAGGAGTAGATCTACCACGAGATCAAGGAGGCTAAACCCTAGAAGCTAGCCTATGGTATGATTGTTGTGTATGGAGTTGATTGCCTACGGACTACAACCCTCCGATTTATATAGACACCGGATAGGGTTAGGGTTACACAGAGTCGGTTACAATGGTAGAGATCTTGAATATCCGCATCGCCAAGCTTGCCTTCCACGCCAAGGAAAGTCCCATCCGGACACGGGACGAAGTCTTCAATCTTGTATCTTCATAGTCCAGGAGTCCGGCTACCCGAACACCCCCTAATCCAGGACTCCCTCAGTAGCCCCTGAACCAGGCTTCAATGACGACGAGTCCGGCGCACAAATTGTCTTCGGCATTGCAAGGCGGGTTCCTCCTCCAAGTCCTTCGTAGAAGATTTGTAAACACCAAGAGTAGTGTCCCGTTCTGCAAAATAAGTTTCCACATATTGCCATAGAGAGAATAATACTAACACCAATCAAATCTGCTGACGCATTACGCAGTGCGCTATCACACTACGGCCAAGTCCTTCACTCGTATTGTTTTTACTTTTCCACCTCAGCATGTTTGCGAGGCGGCTTATTGGGAAATCTTGTCAAAGCAGAGATCGTGTACCCTTTTTACGGGTTTCTCATCAATACGGACGTGGGTAACCCTAACCACGCCATTTACCACGGCGCTTGGGAGGCAAGCGAGTTTTATTAGGCAGGTGGGGACGCACAACCGCATCCGCCCACATAAGGGGATAAGGATCCACCTTTTTACCTACGCCTTCTTCCTCCTTTGCCTATCCATCTCCTGCGCACTCGAGCTCCAGCGCCCAAGCCTGCACTTCCCACTCCAACCTTCTCCAGCAATGTCCGGAGCGGGAGGCAAGTGGATGGTCTCCTCCGTCACGGAGGGCCATGTCAAAAAGCTAAGGAAGGCCGGATACTTATCCAAAGACATCGCGCACCGGCTTCCCGAGGAGGGGCAGCTTCTCCCCACCCCAAGGCCCCACGAGAGGGTAGTATTCCTTCCCCACTTCCTCCGCGGACTGGGTTTTCCACTTCACCCATTCGTCCGGGGGCTCATGTTCTACTACGGCCTAGATTTTCACGATCTGGCCCCGAACTTCATCCTCAACATCTCGGCGTTTATCGTCGTGTGCGAGGCCTTCCTCCGTGTCCGCCCCCATTTCGGCCTCTGGCTCAAGACTTTCAACGTCAAGCCCAAGGTGGTGCGCGGCAACCAGGCGGAGTGCGGAGGTGCCATGGCGGGCAAGATTTCCAACGTCCTATGGCTCGAGGGCTCCTTCGTGGAGACCCTAAAGGGGTGGCAATCCGGGTGGTTTTACATCACCGAGCCACGCGATCCGAAATGGACCGCAGCCCCCGAGTTCCGATCTGGACCCCCCACGCGGCTTATGTCCTGGAAAGAGACGGGCCTATCGTGGGGTGACGAAAAATAGGTGACCGGATTGCAAAGATGCATCCAGTCCCTGGTGAACAAGCCAATCTGGCTTGTTAATGTAATCCAGGTTATGCTCGTCCGCCGGATCCTCCCGTGCCAACAACGGGATTTTAATCTGTGGGAGTTCGTCCCGGCGCAGCACCAAACCCTTAACAGGCTCTTCGACACGACGTATGAAGACGTCTGGAAGGTGCTAACCAAAGGCACCGAGGCTCCCTCATCCGCTTCTGAGGACCGCGGATACAGCTCGCAGCGTCACGCTAGCGAGGTAAGCTATTTTCACCTTTTACAGGACGTTCAGCTTTTTTCATAGTTTAACTCTATGCGGGATCTAAACTCCCTTACCTTTGACAGGCTTGGCGGGCGGTATCCGGACCGATTAATTGTCCGGCTCCGCTGCCCGAAGACCCAGCCCCAGCTCTACTAGTGAAGCTGCTGGCTCCGGCACCTTATGTGGTGCCGGAAAAGAAGGCCAAGAAGAAGAAGACCACGGGGACTCGAAAGAGTACCCGCAACGTGGTGTTGTCGGACTCGTCATCCAACGAGTCCGAGGCGCCCTCCTCCCGTAAAAACAAGGAGGAGGAAGAAGAAATCTATCCCCCCCCCAGCGGAGGGAGGAAAGAAAAGGAAGGCCGCCCCTAGGGGGAAGGCCGAAGGGTCCAAGAAGAGGAAGACCCCTCCGCCGGACTACGCCCCCGACACCGACGAGGACGAAGAGGAGTGGCCGGACAGGGCCAGGCGTCCGGCGAAATCGTAAGTGTTCGGATACCAGAGTAACTCATGATATTCCTTTTGTTGCACAGCTTTCCCTAATGTCGAATATAATCATGCAGCCCGCCCTGGGCCGAACTCAACGAGTCGTGGAGCGGCTCCCTGGATTCATCGGACGTGAACTCAGTTCCGCCCGTTGTCTCCCCCCGCACTGCGGATGACGCCGAAATGGTGTCGCAACGAGCTCCGGGGCAGGAGGAGGTGGTCCTGGAGGAGCCGCAAGGCGACCTCCCGGACTCCAGGAGTAAAGCGGACAAGACCCCCCAGGGCTCCAAGTCCGGTTTTGAGCCGGACACCGTGCCGGAATCTTCAACGATTCCGGACCGCGGCAGGCGAACTCCTTCTGAGAGGAGCAAGCCTTCTGAGCCGACAGCCTCCGTCCAACCGGAGGCGCCGGACAATCTGCTGGAGGTGCTTGAAGGCGCCTCCATCGATGAGGAGCACCGTACTATTATGAGTACGGTGATCCAGAAGGTTCAGTCCGCCAAGAGCGTACTGACTGAAGCTTGCGCTAGCCTTCTAATAGGCTTTGAGGTAAGTAAAAGTATGTAAAAATATTACCGCCTAGACAGTAGCCCCTGATGCTCTGTTTGGCGTTCGGAAAGAAAAGCCGAATAGAGTATCTAGTAAATTTCGCAGGAGTTTAACAAAAAGAGTCAATATGCGTATGCAGGCTTCGCTGCTATCCACCACCGCACTGACTGCGGAGGTGGGTGTCCTGAAGCAGGACCTCAAGCGGACCGAGCAAGAGCTCGGCCTTGCCAAGTGGCAGCTCGAGGAGAAAGAAGGTAAGAAATACCTTACAGAAAAAAGGTGCCTATAGAGAGGCGCGATTGCAAAAAATAACAGGATTGTACTTCTTATTGTAGGGGCCACGACTGAGGTGGCGACCCTCAAGCAGGCGCTATCTGAGGCCGAAAAGAAAACGGCTGCGGAGCGTACCGAGCGAGAGAAACTTGGGGCTCAGGTCGGCGAGGTGCAGCAAGAGCTTCAGGCTCTCATGAAAAAACATGAGAGTTTGGAGCTTGAGTCAAAGACCCAAGCGTCCGAGCTCGCGGCGGCCCTTGAGACTGCCAAGTCTACCAAGGACAAAGCCCAAAAGGCCCTCCAAGAGTTGGAGGAGGTGAAAAAGATAGCAGCGAGTAAGGCATTCTTCATGCAAAGCAGAAATATAAAAGTAAACTACTTGTTACTTACCCGAATCCGGAGCTCTCCAGGGGCATTCGCAGATCTTCCCCGCAGCGTATCCGACGCCACCGCGTTCTACCGAGCTGAAGAGGGCAGCTCGACGGAGAAGGTGTTCTGGTCTCAGTATGCTGAGGCCGGACACCCTGTGCCCTTGAGCGACCAGCTGAAACAGCTGGTCGAGCTCCACAAGGCGGCCGAACAGGCCATGAAGGGCTTCATAGTTCGGCTGTGGCCCGGAGAGGCCCTACCTGGGAGCTACTTCGGGCTGGTGCGGCGGCTGGTGGAGGCCTGTCCAAGGATCGAGGTCATCAAGCGCTCCGTCTGCATCGAAGGTGCCCGTAGGGCCCTTGCCCGCGCAAAGGTGCACTGGGGTAAGCTGGATGGTGAGAAGCTTGTGAGGAACGGGCCACCGCCGGGGAAGGAGCATCGCAAGCCCGAGAACTACTATAAGGATGTTCTTGCGGGTGCCCGCCTTGTGGCGGATGAATGTACCAAGGGTGTAATTTTTGAATGAACTCGCTCGATTTTATCCTATGCGCTGAAAACTTGTTCATATGCGCTAAGCAATGCTTATTGAATTTAAAATATTATTTTCTGTGCGGCCGTTTATCAAAAATTGAGAGATGGCCAGTCGTCGGCTTCTGCCCCATGCCACTGGTGCTGGGGTGTTCGGTGATAAACCTGTGCGCTCTTTTTCCCATGTTTGGGTCCTTCGAGGGAGGCGCTCAGCACGACGAACCAGGCAATCGGACTATAATGCTTGAACACTCTCACTTAGCCATAGAACTTTATAATTTTAAATTTCGGCAAAGCCCCTAGTTCAGAAGACCGAGTTCGGGGCGCTATCCACGCCTTGGCTGGGGTTATCCAGCTCCTCGCTCGAAGCGGCATAAGTCTTTAGGGACCCGAAGAACCTCTCGGACAGCGACCGGTCTCTCACCTCATCATGACAGTCAGTTTTAGCTTTCTCCACTGAGGTGCTTAACCCAGCTCAACCGGGGCACAATCGCAGTGGTTCTCCTAGTGCTACCTTAGCCGATATAGCGGAACGTAAGGCACCAAAACATAGGAGCCGGGCAAACCCAACTATTGACCCAAATCATGATTCGGAGCCGATCCATATAGTGCTATAAGTTCGGGGTGCCGCACTTGTGAAAGTATACGGGCTTCTCACACCATATTAAAGGGTACTGAAGCCCCTAGCGTATTTGCCGTACAACAGTGTACGGGTGCAACATGTCATTAATGAACATATATAAAAGAGATTATAATGCAAAAAATAGACAAAAAGTTATGCATTCTTTATATACAGGCTATTTATCAAAGCCGAACGATACAAATAGTGCGGTAAGCAAAAGATATTGGATTATTTAGTATGTCCTGACCAGGGGCAGGCCGCGGAATTGTATTTAAAACAGGTATACCGCTCGTAACAGAGACCACCTGGGAGTTCCATAATGCGGCATGGCTTGTCTGCCTCCCTGGTTCTTGCATCGTTTGTGCGGCAGTTGAATTGCCGAGCAGGTCGTCCGAAGCATGGAGTCCTGAAAGTAAGAAAAATTAAAAAAAGAATCCGGCAGCTCCTAGTACGTTTTAAGCCGTATTTTGGGTGCGCCGTTGTTGTGCCCCTTCCCCTGTGCCCATGGTATTTCCAGGGCGTAGTTATGTACGCGAGGTACTGGTTTCGCTATGTTGCGAAAGCTGGGGTTGGGGCCGCATTGCTACGCTTGCTCAAAGCATGCCAGGCAGTCCTGCTGTGGATTACTCCGGGCGCGCTTGGCAGTGTCTGGCTTTTTAATGGCCGGACTGGAGAATTGCCTGAGAAGGCTACTTTGTACCTCCGCTGCGAGAGCCACCGTATGCTCCTCCGTACGGAGGGAGCGTTCGGTGTTTCCGTTGACCATAATTACTCCTCGAGGGCCTAGCATCTTGAGCTTGAGATATGCGTAGTGTGGCACTGCATTGAACTTCATGAATGCGGTTCGTCCAAGCAGGGCATGATAGCCACTGCGAAACGGGACTATATCGAAGATTAACTCTTTGCTTCGGAAATTGTCCGGGGATCCGAAGACCACGTCAAGTGTTACTGAGCCTGTACAGTTGGCTTCTACACCTGGTATAACGCCTTTAAAGGTCGTTCTTGTGGGTTTAATCCTTGAGGGATCTATGCCCATTTTCCGCACTGTATCCTGATAAAGCGGGTTCAGGCTACTGCCGCCGTCCATGAGGACTCTTGTGAGATGAAATCCGTTGATGATTGGGTCGAGAACCAATGCGGCAAAGCCGCCATGACGGATGCTAGTGGGATGGTCCCTTCGATCAAAAGTGATCGGGCAGGAGGACCATGGGTTGAACTTTGGGGCGACTGGCTCCATCGTGTATACGTCCCGTAGCGCATGCTTCCGCTCCCGCTTGGGAATGTGGGTTGCGTATATCATGTTCACCGTCCGCACTTGTGGGGGAAAGCCCTTTTGTCCATTGTTGTTCGGTGGCTTGGGCTCCTCGTCTTCGCTGTGTAGCCCCTTGTCTCCGTTTTTGGCCCTTAACTTGCCTGCCTGCTTGAACACCCAACAATCCCTATTAGTGTGATTGGCTGGCCTTTCGGGGGTGCCATGTATCTGGCACAAGCGATCGAGTATTCGGTCCAAACTGGACGGGCCCTGAGTATTCTTTTTGAATGGCTTTTTCCGCTGACCGGATTTATAGCCTTTGAATCCGGCATTGATTGTCGTGTCTTCATTGCTGTCGTTGTTAATGCGGCGTTTTTGCTTATTCCGACGTGTCCGGCCACTTTTTTCCTTGGTATCCGAATTACCAGGGTTCTTTGATAAGTTGTTACTGCGAGCTAGCCAGCTGTCTTCTCCCGCGCAAAAGCGGGTCATGAGTGTTGTGAGGGCTGCCATGGATTTCGGCTTTTCCTGTCCCAGGTGCCGGGCAAGCCACTCGTCGCGGATGTTGTGTTTGAAGGCTGCTAGGGCTTCTGCGTCCGGACAGTCGACTATCTGGTTTTTCTTTGTTAGGAACCGTGTCCAGAATTGTCTGGCCGATTCGTCTGGCTGCTGAATTATGTGGCTTAAGTCGTCGGCATCCGGCGGTCGCACGTAAGTGCCCTGGAAGTTGTCGAGGAATGCGGCTTCCAGGTCCTCCCAAGAACCGATTGAGTCTGCTGGCGGGCTGTTAAGCCAATGCTGGGCTGGTCCTTTAAGTTTGAGTGGGAGGTATTTAATGGCGTGTAAATCATCGCCGCGTGCCATGTGGATGTGAAGGAGATAATCCTCGATCCACACCGCCGGGTCTGTCATATGATTCGATGTTTACGGGTTTGAAACCCTCTGGGATTTTATGATCCATTACTTCATTCATGAAGCATAGCGGGTGTGCGGCGCCTCTGTACTAGGCTATATCACGACGCAGCTCGGAAGAGCTATGTTTGTTGTGTTCGGCCCGGCCGGATTTGTTGTATCCGGAGTGAAGATCATTGTCACATGTCGTAGGGCGCCTGCGCGATCCGTAGATCTATCTTGTTTGTCTTGCCTTATCCTCCAGTATGTCTCGCAGGTCGGGCGCATTTTCCCGTGCCTTAGTTGAGTGGCGTCGGGGCATGGCTTGGGTGGAGGGCCGACAGGCCTCTCTGTCGCGGCCGCGAGGTGGCCGGTCTGCCATGTCATGCGCTGGTGATGTAGGTGCTTCCTCCTCTAATCGGGGTAGCGGCCTGCGCTTCGGGTAACTCTTGGAGGGGCGTTCGAGTTCATACTCTTTGGCCGCAAGGTCTTCAGTCCATCTGTCAGCTAGCAATTCTTGGGCAGCTCTAAGCTGTTGCTGCTTTTTCTTGAGGCTGCTTGTCGTAGCTAAAAGCCTGCGTTTTAGAACACTCTTGTTCGGCCGGGTCTGATGGTATGACGAATTCGTCGTCATCGAGGCTTGCCTCGTCTTCGGAGGGAGGCGTATAGTTATCATCCTCGACCTCTCGGTCTGCCGCTCTCTCATGAGGGCTGGCTTCTCCATCTTCCTGTGCCGAATTTTGCTGAGGTGGGTGTTCTTCGGTGCTATCCGGGGTAGTATTATCTCCCGTGCCGGAATCACCGTTTTTGCTTTGGCGGGATTTAGAGCGGCGCCGCTGACGTCGGCGCTTTTGCTGTTTCTTGGGGGCGTCGTCCCCCACTGTTCCATCGCCATCTCCATCTTTTGGAGTATCCACCATATATATGTCATATGATGAGGTGGCCTTCCAGTGCCCTACATGTGCTGGTTCTTGTTCGTCTCCTGCATCATCGTCCATGCCGTCGATGTCTTCAGAGTCGAAGTCAAGCGTGTCGGTTAAGTCGTCGACAGTGGCTACGAAGTGGGCGGTGGGTGGGCTTTGAATTTCTTCGTCGTCTGTATCCCAACCTTGCTGACCGCAGTCCGGCCAGGGCTCTCCTGATAAAGACAGAGACTTTAGAGAATTCAGGATGTCGCTGAAGGGCAAGTGCTGAAAGATGTCCGCGGCGGTGAACTCCATGATCGGCGCCCAATCGGATTCGATCGGCAGGGGCACGGGGGGCTCGGAGCTCGGAGAGGAATCCGGCTCCTCGGAGTCACGGGCCATGCGGAGTGCGGGGCTGGAGTTCGGCTCAATCGCCTCTGAGATCGCAGCCCCTGAGGCAGCATCTAACCGCTGATCCTCGATCGGTGCAGTAGGCTCCGAATCAATGGTCGGAACCGATGTGTGTGCGGCCTTCAAGGCGTTGTTCGGTGGCAGAGCTATATCATGCCCATCGAGACAGTGCGACGCGCTTGGTTGTGGCTCGAATCCGTCGAAGATCAAGTCCCCGCGGATGTCAGCCGTGTAGTTTAGGCCTCCAAACCTGACCTGATGGCCAGGGGCGTAGCTTTCGATCTGCTCAAGGAGGCCAAGCGAATTGGCCCGCAGTGCGAAGCCGCCGAAGACGAAGATCTGTCAGGGGAGAAAAGTCTCACCCTGGACCGCGTCGTTGTTGATGATCGAAGGAGCCATCGGGCCTAAAAGCGACGACACAGTGGAACTCTAAATGAAAGCACCAATGTCGGTATCAAAACCGGCGGATCTCGGGTAGGGGGTCCCGAACTGTGCGTCTAGGCCGGATGGTAACAGGAGACAGGGGACAGTTTGTTTTACCCAGGTTCGGGCCCTCTCGATGGAGGTGGTACCCTACTCCTGCTTGATTAATATTGATGATATGGGTAGTACAAGAGTAGATCTACCACGAGATCAAGGAGGTTAAACCCTAGAAGCTAGACTATGGTATGATTGTTGTGTATGGAGTTGATTGCCTACGGACTACAACCCTTCGATTTATATAGACACCGGATAGGGTTAGGGTTACACAGAGTCGGTTACAATGATAGGAGATCTTGAATATCCGCATCGCCAATCTTGCCTTCGACGCCAAGGAAAGTCCCATCCGGACACGGGACGAAGTCTTCAATCTTGTATCTTCATAGTCCAGGAGTCCGGCTGAAGGTATAGTCCGGCTACCCGAACACCCCCTAATCCAGGACTCCCTCACTTGTCCTTTGCTACAAAAAGGATTGGGCCACCTTGCTGCACTTTATTTACTTTTGTTACTTATTGCTCATTACAAATTATCCTATCACAAAACTATCTGTTACCACTTATTTCAGTGCTTGTAGAGAATATCTTGCTGGAAACCGCTTATAATTTCCTTCTGCTCCTCGTTGGGTTCGACACTCTTACTTATCGAAAGGACTACGATAGATCCCCTATACTTGTGGGTCATCAAGACTCTTTTCTGGCGCCGTTGACAGGGAGTGAAGCGCCATTGGTAGGTGGAATTTGGTAAGGAAAAATTTATATATTGTGCTGAAATTTACTGTCACTTGTTACTATGGAAAGTAATCCTCTGAGAGGCTTGTTCGGGGTATCTTCACCCCGACCAGTAGAGCAAAGAGTTGCTCCTCATCCTACTGAAAATGAAAATGTTCCCTTTGAACTTCCTTCGGGGATGATAGAAAAACTGCTAGCTAATCCTTTTGCAGGGGACGGAACAACGCATCCTGATGAGCATCTAATATATGTGGATGAAGTTTGTGGATTATTTCAGCTTGCAGGTGTACCCGGAGATGTTGTTAAGAAGAAGGTCTTCCCTTTATCTTTAACGGAAGATTTATTGACATGGTATAGGCTATGTGATGATATGGGATCATGGAACTACAAACGATTGAAATTGGAATTTCATCAGAAGTTTTATCCTATGCATCTTGTTCATCGTGATCGCAATTATATATATAATTTTTGTCCTCATGAAGGAGAAAGCATCGCTCAAGCTTGGGGGAGGCTTAAATCAATGTTATATTCATGCCCCAACCATGAGCTCTCAAGAGAAATTATTATTCAAAATTTATATGCTCGGCTTTCTGAAAACAATCGCACCATGCTCGATACTTCTTGTGCTGGCTCTTTTATGATGAAGACTATTGAATTCAAATGGGATTTATTGGAAAGAATTGAACGCAACTCTGAAGATTCGGATATCGACAAAGGTTAGGAGTCAGGTAAGACACCTAAGTTTGATTGTGTTAAATCTTTTATGAATACCGATGTATTTCGTAAATTTAGCACTAAATATGGACATGACTCTGAGATAGTAGCTTCCTTTTGTGAATCTTTTGCTACTTATATTGATCTCCGCAAGGAGAAGTGGTTTAAATACCATCCTCCCATAAAAGTAAAAGTAGCTACACCTATTAAAGTTGAAGAAAAGACTGACACTTATAATGACCCTATTGTTCCATCTGCTTATGTTGAGAAACCACCTTTTCCTGTTAGGATAAAAGATTATGCTAAAGCTTCAACTGTGGTTCGTAAAAGAAATATTAGAACCTATACACCTCCTGAAAAAATTAAAGTTGAACATAATATTGCTATTGTTAAAGATCTCTTGTCTGATGATATTGATGGGCATGTTATTCATTTCTGTGATGAGACTGCTAGAATTGCTAAACCTTGTGCTAAAGATAAACATAGACCCGTGGTAGGCATGCCTGTTATTTCTGTTAAAATAGGAGATCATTGTTATCATGGCTTATGTGATATGGGTGCCAGTGCTAGTGCTATAGCTCATGACTTATACAAAGAAATTATGCATGATATTGCACCTGCTGAGATCTGAGATAGAAGATATTGATGTCACAATTAAACTTGCCAATAGAGATACTATTTCACCAATTGGAATTGTTAGAGATGTTGAAGTCTTGTGTGGGAAAACTAAATATCCCGCTAATTTTCTTGTTCTTGGTTCCCCACAAGATAGCTTTTGTCCCATTATATTTGGTAGACCCTTCTTGAACACAGTTAATGCTAGGATAGATTGCGAAAAGGATGTTGTTACTATTGGTTTAGGTGATATGTCTCATGAATTTAATTTCTCTAAATTTCATAGACAACACCGTGAAGAGGAATTTCCTAGTAAAGATGAAATTATTGGTCTTTTGTCTATTGTCGTGCCTCCTAGAGATCCTTTAGAACAATATTTGCTAGGCCATGAAAATGATATGTTTATGAATGAAAGAAAGGAAATAGATGAAGTATTCTTTAAACAGGAACCCATCCTGAAACACAATTTGCCTGTTGAAATCCTAGGGGATCCTCCTCCACCCAAGGGCGATCCCGTGTTTGAGCTCAAACCGTACCTGATACTCTTAAATATGCTTATCTTGATGATAAAAAGATATATCCTATTATTATTAGTGCTAACCTTTCAGAGCACGAAGAAGAGAGATTATTGAAAACTATGAAGAAGCACCATGCTGCTATTGGATATACTCTCGATGATCTTAAGGGCATTAGTCCCACACTATGTCAACACAAAATAAATTTGGAGAAAGATGCCAAACCAGTTCGTGATCACCAACGATGGCTTAATCTTAAGATGAAAGAAGTGGTAAGAAAGGAAATACTAAAGCTCCTTGAGGCAGGTATAATTTATCCCGTTGCTGATAGTCAGTGGGTAAGTCCTGTCCATTGTGTCCCTAAAAAGGGAGGTATTACAGTCGTTCCTAATGATAAAGATGAATGATTCCACAAACAATTATTATAGGTTATAGGATGGTAATTGATTTCTGCAAATTAAATAAGGCTACTAAAAAATATCATTACCCCTTACCTTTTATTGATCAAATGCTAGAAAGATTATCCAAACATACACACTTTTGCTTTCTAGATGGCTATTCTGGTTTCTCTCAAATACCTGTGTCAGCTGATGATCAATCTAAGACCACTTTTACTTGCCCGTTCGGTACTTTTTCTTATAGACGTATGCCTTTTGGTTTATGTAATGCACCTGCTACCTTCCAAAGATGCATGATGGCTATATTCTCTGACTTTTGTGAAAAGATTTGTGAGGTTTTCATGGACGATTTCTCCATCTATGGATCCTCTTTTGATGATTGCTTAAGCAACCTTGATCGAGTTTTGCAGAGATGTGAAGATACTAACCTTGTCTTGAATTGGGAGAAGTGCCACTTTATGGTTAATGAAGGTATTGTCTTGGGGCATAAAGTTTCTGAAAGAGGTATTGAAGTTGATAAAGCTAAGGTTGATGTTATTGAAAAGATGCCATGTCCCAAGGACATCAAAGGTATAAGAAGTTTCCTTGGTCATGCCGGTTTTTATAGGAGGTTCATTAAGGACATCTCAAAAATTTCTTGGCCTCTGACTAATTTGTTACAAAAAGATATACCATTTGTTTTCGATGATGATTGCATGGAAGCATTTGAAATACTTAAGAAAGCATTGATCTCTGCACCTATTTTTCAGCCACCTGATTGGAATTTACCCTTGGAAATTATGTGTGATGCTAGTGATTATGCTGTAGGTGCTGTTCTAGGGCAAAGAGATGATAACAAATTAAACGTTATTCAATATGCTAGTAAAACTCTAGACAATGCTGAAAGAAACTATGCTACTACTGAAAAAGAATTCTTAGCAGTTGTATTTGCTTGTGATAAGTTCAGACCTTATATTGTTGATTCTAAATTAACAATTCACACTGATCATGCTGCTTTTAAATATCTTATGGAAAAGAAAGATGCTAAACCTAGACTTATTAGATGGGTTCTCTTGCTACAAGAATTTGATTTGCATATTGTTGATAGAAAGTGAGATGAGAACCCCGTTGTAGACAACTTGTCTAGGTTAGAAAATGTTCTTGATGACCCACTACCTATTGATGATAGTTTTCTAATGAGCAATTAAATGTCATAAATGCTTCTCATACTGCTCCATGGTATGCTGATTATGCTAATTACATTGTTGCTAAATTTATACCACCTAGTTTCACATACCAGCAAAAGAAAAAGTTCTTTTATGATTTGAGGCATTACTTTTGGGATGACCCACATCTTTATAAAGAAGGATTAGATGGTGTTATTAGACATTGTGTACCTGAGCATGAACAGGAACAGATCCTATGCAAGTGTCACTCTGAAGCTTATGGAGGACACCATGCTGGAGATAGAACTGCACATAAGGTATTGCAATCTAGTTTTTATTGGCCTACTCTCTTCAAGGATGCCTATAAGTTTGTCTTATCTTGTGATGAATGTTAAAGAATTGGTAATATTAGTAGACGTCAAGAAATGCCTATGAACTATTCACTCATTATTGAACCATTCGATGTTTGGGGCTTTGACTATATGGGACCTTTTCCTGCCTCTAGTGGTTATACACATATTTTAGTTGCTGTTGATTACGTTACTAAGTGGGTAGAAGCTATTCCAACTAGTAGCGCTGATCATAACACTTCTATTAAGATGCTTAAGGAAGTTATTTTTCTGAGATTTGGAGTCCCTAGATATTTAATGACTGATGGTGGTTCACATTTTATTCATGGTGCTTTCCGTAGAATGCTTGCTAAGTTTGATGTTAATCATAGAATTGCATCTCCTTATCATCCACAGTCTAGTGGTCAAGTAGAATTGAGTAACAGAGAGCTCAAATTAATTTTGCAAAAGACTTTCGATAGGTCTAGAAAGAATTGGTCCAAGAAACTTGATGATGCATTATGGGCCTATAGAACTGCATATAAAAATCCTATGGGTATGTCTCCGTATAAAATGGTTTATGGAAAAGCATGTCACTTACCTCTCGAACTAGAACACAAGGCATATTGGGCTATTAAAGAGCTCAACTATGATTTTAAACTTGCCGGTGAGAAGAGGTTATTTGATATTAGCTCACTTGATGAATGGAGAACCCAAGCTTATGAAAATGCCAAGTTGTTTAAATAAAAAGTTAAAAGATGGCATGATAAAAGGATACAAAAGTGTGAGTTTAATGTAGGTGATTATGTATTGCTATACAACTCTCGTTTGAGATTTTTTGCAGGAAAACTTCTCTCTAAATGGGAAGGTCCTTACGTTATCGAGGAGGTCTATCGTTCCGGTGCCATAAAAATCAACAACTTCGAAGGCACAAATCCGAGGGTGGTGAATGGTCAAAGAATTAAACATTATATCTCAGGTAATCCTATAAATGTTGAATCCAATGTTATTGAAACCATAACCCCGGAGGAGTACATAAGGGACACTTCCGGAATGTTTCATACTCCGAAAAGGAATAGGTATGTGGTACGGTAAGTAAACCGACTCCAAAACAGTTTTTAAGGCAATATTTCTCCATTTTGGAATATTTAGAAAAATAGAAAAATAAGAAGCAGTCCGGGAAGGACACGAGGGCTCCACGAGGGTGGAGGGCGCGCGCCCCTACCTCATGGGCACCTCATGCGCTCTCCGGACTCTGTTTTTTTACACGATATGTATTTTGGTCGGTAAAAATTCATTATATAATCTCCCGGAGGTTTTGACTCCTGTATCACGCTAATATCCTCTGTTCTTGTTTCGAGCTATTTCCTGTCAGGGTCGTCAAGGCCAGGCATCATGTCGTCCCCCTACTCCAACAATGGTGACAATGATGCTTGGCTAATGAAGATAGAGCTGAAGAGGGAAGAACCCATGGAGATCAACAAGGATGAATGGATTAAGAAGGCCACGGAGGATCAAGCTCCGGCAGCAGAAGACATCCTTCAACTTGATCACAATCTTCTTACCCCGACTGAGATCGAAGCTTTCAAGATGATTGAGTTAGCTCATATACAGAACAAGTATCTTACACATGAAAATATTTTGTTGAAGGAGCATATTGTTGCACTCAAGGGCATTATCCGCAAGCTGGAGGACCTCTTACGCTCGATGTGTGACTATCCATCACCAACAAGACCTCCATCTTCTTCATCAGCAAAGGAAACATAATCACATGGGTATGGGCACTCCCCTTGGTGACCGCCAAGCTTGGGGGAGTGCCCCGGTATCGTATCACCATCACTTTTATCTTTACTGTTTTTCTTAGTTCGATCCTTTTGGCAATATCTTGATCTAGTAGAATAAAGTTTTAGTATGATCTAGTTGTGAGTTTTGCTTTATGATCCTTCTATGTAATCGAGTCCGTGTGCTATATAATAAAGATTAGTGTTGAGTCAAGGGCTTGATTATTTGCCATGATCTTGAGTGAATAAAAGGAGAGAGAAAAGAATAAAAAGAAATAGAGAGTTCATATTGATCTTATTGAGAGTAATGGCTTCACATATAAAGAGTATCATGAATAAAAGTTGTTGAGAGTTGACAAACATAGTTTTGGTCATCGTTGCCATTAATAGGAAGTAATAAAGAAAGAGAGGTCTTCACATATAAATATACTATCTTGGACATCTTTCATGATTGTGAGCACTCATTAAAATATGACATGCTAAAGAGTTGACGTTGGACAAGGAAGACAACATAATGGGTTATGTTTTCTTACATCTGAGATAAATTATATTGTCATGGATCCTCCAACATGTTGAGCTTGCTTTTCCCACTCATGCTAGCAAATTCATCGCACCAAGTAGAGATACTTCTTGTGCTTCCAAATACCCTTAAACCAGTTTTGCCATGAGAGTCCACCATACCTACCTATGGATTGAGTAAGATCCTCCAAGTAAGTTGTCATCGGTGCAAGCAATAAAAATTCCTCTCTAAATATGTATAACTTATTAGTGTGGGAGAAAATAAGCTTTATACGATCATGTGATATGGAAGAAATAAAAAAGACAGACTGCATAATAAAGGTCCATATCACAAGTGGCAATATAAAGTGACGTTCTTTCGCATTAAGATTTTGTGCATCCGACCATAAAAGCGCATGACAACCTCTGCTTCCCTCTGCGAATGGCCTATCTTTTACTTATATATCCTACCTTGCATAAGAGTCATGGTGATCTTCACCCTTCCTTTCACATTTTATCCTTTGGCAAGCACAGTATGTTGGAAAGATCCTAGTATATATGGCTAATTGGATGTGAGTTTTCATGAACTATTATTGTTGACATTACCCTTGAGATAAAACGTTGGGAGGCAAAACTATAAGCCCCTATCTTTCTCTGTGTCTGATTAAAACTCCATACCCATAAGTATTGCGTGAGTGTCAGCAATTGTGAAAGACTATATGATAGTTGAGTATGTGGACTTGCTGAAAAGCTCTTATATTGACTCTTTACTATGTTATGATAAATTGCAATTGCTCCAATGACTAAGATTATAGTTTGTTAGTTTTCAATGAAGTTTATGATTCATACTTGAGATTGTGATTGAATTATTACTCTATCATAAGAAATCATATGACAATATCCATATATGTTGATGTTCTAAGAATGAACATGATGCCCTCATGTCTGTATTTTATTTTATCGACACCTCTACCTCTAAACATGTGAACATATTGATTGTTATCAGCTTTCGCTTGAGGACAAGCGAGGTCTAAGCTTGGGGGAGTTGATACGTCCATTTTGCATCATGCTTTTATATCGATATTTATTGCATTATGAGCTGTTATTACACATTATGTCACAATACTTATGCCTATTCTCTCTTATTTCACAAGGTTTACATAAAGAGGGAGAATGCCGGCAGCTGGGATTCTGGGCTGGAAAAGGAGCAAATATTAGAGACCTATTCTGCACAGCTCCAAAAGTCCTAAAACTTCACGAAAGACATTTTCAGAATATATAAAAATACTCAGCGGAAGAAGTTCACCAGGGGGGCACACCCTGCCCACGAGGGTGGGGGGCGCGCCTCCCTACCTCGTGGGCCCCCTGGTGGCCCTCGAATGGTCATCTTTTGCTATATGGTGTCTTTCGATGAGGAAAAAATCATAAGCCATCTTCCCAAGCGAAACTCCGCCGCCACAAGGCGGAACCTTGGCGGATCCAATCTAGGGCTCCGGCAGAGCTGTTCTGCCGGGGAAACTTGCCTCCGAGAGGGGGAAATCATCGACATCATCATCACCAACGCTCCTCTCATCGGGAGAGGGCAATCTCCGTCAACATCTTCATCAACACCATCTCCTCTCAAACACTAGTTCATCTCTTGTATCCAATTCTTGTCTCCAAGTCCGGGATTGGTACTAGTAGGTTGCTAGTAGTGTTAATTACTCCTTGTAGTTGATGGTAGTTGGTTTAATTGGTGGAAGATCATATGTTCAGATCCTATATGCATATTAATACCCCTCTGATTATGAACATGAATATGCTTTGTGAGTAGTTACGTTTGTTCCTGGGGACATGGGAGAAGTCTTGCTATTTGTAGTCATGTGAATTTGGTATTCGTTCGATATTTTGATGAGATGTATGTTGTCTAGCCTCTAGTGGTGTTATGTGAACGTCGACTACATAACACTTCACCATTATTTGGGCCTAGAGGAAGGCATTAGGAAGTAATAAGTAGATGATGGGTTGCTAGAGTGCAGAAGCTTAAACCCTAGTTTATGCGTTGCTTCGTAAGGGGCTGATTTGGATCCATATGTTACATGCTATGGTTAGCGTTACCTTAATACTTTTGTTGTAGTTGCGGATGCTTGCAATAGAGGTTAATCATAAGTGGGATGCTTGTCCAAGTAAGGACAGTACCCAAGCACCGGTCCACCCACATACCAAATTATCAAAGTACCGAACGCGAATCATATGAGCGTGATGAAAACTAGCTTGATGATATTCCCATGTGTCCTCGCGAGCGCTTTTCTCTATATAAGAGTTTGTCCAGGCTTGTCCTTTGCTACAAAAAGGATTGGGCCACCTTGCTGCACTTTATTTACTTTTGTTACTTATTGCTCGTTACAAATTATCCTATCACAACACTATCTGTTACAACTTATTTCGGTACTTGTAGAGAATACCTTGCTGGAAACCGCTTATCATTTCCTTCTGCTCCTCGTTGGGTTCGACACTCTTACTTATCGAAAGGACTAGATAGATCCCCTATACTTGTGGGTCATCAAAGCATATGTAGCGTTGTCATTCTGGTCGCGACGTGTCGTACTAGAGACACGCGCGTAGCATGTACACGTACGTACAACGACCGGTGTGCAAGAAAGAAAATACGGCCATGTACATACATACGGGCGGGGTCTCGAACGCCTACTCGCGCATACGTACGGCCGGGGCTCGTGTACATGGCTGGGTCGGAACGGAGAAATTGCGTCACCTTCGTGTTCATGGGGAGGCAACGGAATGCGTTGTGTTCATCGGGAGGCAACGGAACATGTGGGAGCCAACCGGCTTGGACGGAACACCCGATGGAAACGAGGCCTGGCGTACCGCACAACGGAGGAAACAGCCTTGTGTTCGACCGGCCACGTTCAAAACGGGATCCTGTTCATCGGGAGGGGTCTGGCATACCGCAAAACGGTGGAAACGGACCTCCTACGGTCGAAACGGGGACCTGTTGATTGGGAGGGGTGTGGCGTACCGCAAAATGGAGGAAACGGACTTGTGTTGGAGCGCTACGGTCGAAATGGGGGTCCTGTTCATCGGGAGGGGTGTGGCATACCGCAAAACGGGACTCCACGGGATACTCTTCATCTCCATCATCGACCCCCTCCACCCTGCACGGGCTACTGTTCATCCACCGTCGACCTCCTCCAGCCTCCACCTGCGAATGTTCATCCACGGGCTCCTATTCATCCAGCCTCCACCGCGCGCTACTCCACCGGCTACTGTTCAACCAGCCCTCTTGATGCGGAGCATCCCATGATCATCCCCATGGACGCACCTACACCTCCAATGACACCACTTGGACCAATGAAAAGAGCCCGAGCCAAGGCTATGGAAGATAAGGTGAACTCACTCCTCTTCGAACTTCCACTTTCTATGAATGAGACATGGCTACTACCTAAGTCCGTGTTCTTGTGCATGATTAGGTACCAAGAGGACCCTCCCGAAGATGCACGTGAAGACGGACAAGTCCCCAAGTCCACGGATGGGGAGAACCAACGGAAGGAGACAAGAACATCTCCTAGGCCCTGGACATCTGGCCATGACCTCGGACATCCGGCCCCTGGAGCGTCATCCACTACAGCAGCCCAGCCGCCAAGCACCTACAGGCCCCGGACATCCGGCCCCGTGAGCCCAGACAACCGGCCCTTCCCGAGCCCTTGGACATACGGCTCCCAGCCCGGAAATCCGGACCCCTCCGAACCCGAGAGCAACAAATGCCACCACTCCAGCCCAGACATCCGGCCTCCTCAACCCGGACATCCGGCGCCACGTGAAAGCCCGGACATCCGGCCCGATGCCCGGACGTCTAGCCTCCCCAGTCTGCGCACAGTGAAGGGCCGAGGCCCGTGTATCCCTTCTCCCCCCCCCCTAGACTATATATACTCCAACTCTTCCAACTTTTTAGGGTTAGCAAAGGTTTAGCTCATGTTTGTGTGAGAGCTTTGCTCATCCACTTGGATACCTTCTCCACAGAGATTCGAGCCTCCACCGGAGAAGATCCTTCAAGCGAATTCAAGACCCCTTTTAGGTAAGAACTCAAGACCTCCTCACGGAGAAGACCGGCTACCTATGTATCGTCCCTAGTTGATCGTGTACCGTGTATCGTTCTATGTATCCGAGGATCTAGCACTTTTCTGACTTGTTCTTGTTCGTTTGAGTGTTCCTCATGTGTTTCCCCCTTCGTGTTCTTCGCGGGATTCCGCTCCTTTCGTGAAAGATTGGACGATAAGGGTCCCTACCCTACATCATCTTGGTATCTAGAGCCAGGTTGGTCACAATTTCAGAGCCTCCCCATTGTGTTTTTAGCCTTGGTTTGCTGTTTTTCGTCCTAATTCTAAAATTCCCCACAAAAATAGCCAAAAAGATTGTGTGATTTGTTGGTGTGTTGAGATTTTGTTGGTTTGGATCCGCGAATTTTGTGTGTTGCAGGTAGATCTAGCTTTCCTTCCACTTTTCCCCAAATTCCATCCACAAATTTCTAAGAATTTTGCCCGGATTTGACCTCTCCTCGTGAAGATCTTCGAGTCAATCCATGGATCCAGAGCCCGTACATCCGGCCCGACAAACCCGGACATCCGGCCCCTAGCAGCAACAATTCCATCCACCGCCCCGTTTTCCGACCATTTTTCACCAAATTTTGTTCCGGTGCCCACCATATACCACATATACTTCCGCATACCTCCACCACTTCCACATAGCCCACCATTTTGGACCGTTTCGCTCTCCGACACATTTGCTACTTCGAGGTTTGAGAATTTGAGTTGCGGTACCGTATCCTTTTGTGTTTTGGCTATCTAGGTACGGTTCGACATCGACATCACCGCCGCTCATCTTCGCCACGGACGAGTCCTACATCATCTACGGTCCTACATCGTAATCAACAACGACCACCTCGACTACATCTTGGTATCCGTGCCACCATTTTGACACCATACCGGAAGCAAGACCGGTAACCTCATCTTGGTATTGGACATATCACTCTTGCCATTACATTGATAGACATCATAGCCTTACTCCTTTGCGTTGCTTACCCATCGAGACTAGCCATTGAGTATTGCCGGCAACGAGACTTGTGCACATTAGTGATCATACTTCCCATAGCATACATACATCATTGTTGCATATATTGGTATCATCTCTTGTGTCACAAAGTTGTCATTGCATACTCACTTTCTATATCAGTTCGTCAAGCATTGCATGAGAAAATTGCTCAAACATCAAAGAGCCAATCAAGCTTTTAAGCAAGAAGGAAAGATAAGCAAAGAGCTTTTAAGCAAGAACCATAGCATCATACAACATTAAGATTGTCATACTCGATCATCTTGGATCATATCACAGCAACACCTTGCATAGAGCATACTTGGGATAGAAGTCATTGCATTTTTGTTAAGTAGGTTGTGCACAATTTCTTGTATCCGCCTATTGTGCAATCGTGCTAGCGTCTCTCTAGTGTTGTGCAACAAGAGCATTTTTGTGGATTCCACATTTTGGCACACCCTTGGTTGCTCAACCCCACTTATCTCTTTGCGTGTGTGTTTCCGTGTACCTTATATTGCTTGGTCTACTTGTTACATTGCATCTTGCGAATCTTTTCCAACATTATTGAAGCTCACTTACAATTGCATTAAAATTTGTGCCACCATCCTAACCAAGCTCCACCATAAGCTTTTACTTGTGTAGGTGTGAGAAACTGACAAGAGCTAGTACCAATTGTGCTATTTCCTTGTCCTACATTGGAGTGATCATCGATCCACTTTCAACTTCGGTCAAGGTACATTTGGTATTCGTTCTTCTCTTTCTACCACTTACAATTGTCTTGGAATGATGGATAGGCCAAGTACTTCTACCAACCCACTCTTCATGGAGCAAGATGATGACATGACCTCATTCAGCACCAAGAGTCATCTCTTTGGTGCACAACGTGCTTTGCATCAAGAGCAACAAGCCATGAGTGACCGCATCGACAACCTCGCCACCGACTTGCGACTCTCCGAGCAATGTACAAGGCACTACTTCGACCACAAGCTCGACGATCACAAGCAATAGAATGACGCAAGGATGGACGATATTCGCACTTTGTTGCTCAACTGCTCTTCTTCCACTTCAAGAAGGAGCCGTTCAAGCCGCCACTCCAACTTCACCCTCTCCGGCTGAAGTACACCAACATCGAACACTCTTCGCCATGCCGCATGCAATAAGCATCAAGTAAGCCTCAATCCTCTACGCGACACCGACTCGCAAGAGCATCAACGACGTCAAAACCAAGAGGCCTTTGTGCTAGCACGAGAACAGAAATGACAACGCCAACATGAAGAGGAAGAGCGAGCGCGTCTACACCAAAATGCACAAGATGCCGAGGCACAACGTCAAGAACAACAACTCCGTGACGCTCAAGCACTTGTGGTGAAACAAGCCCTACGAGATTCAAGTCGAGCCGTAGCCGATCGAGGCCGACAAGCTCGTGAACATGCTGAACCACTTCGTGAAGAAGGTCGCGAGATGATTTATCAAGCTCGCGTGCATCGTCAAGTTCCTCCACGAGCTCGACAAGCTCCTCCACAAGCTTGCCAAGAACAACAAGTTAATCAAGAGCATGAAGACAATGGAGATCCTCCACGACAAGAGCACCACGAGTTGAACAATCATCAACAACATGGGCGTCATCATGCCCGACCCCAACACAATGAAGAGCAACGCTACGGCAAACTCAAGTTCACCATGCCCAAGTTCAATGGAAGCAACGATCCCGAAGAGTACCTATCATGGGCATTGAGGGTCGACAAAATCTTCCGTTTGCACAACTATGAAGAAGAGAAGAAGATCGCGATGGCATTGAGGGAGTCCTGGATTAGGGGGTGTTCGGATAACCGGACTATACCTTCAGCCGGACTCCAGGACTATGAAGATACAAGATTGAAGACTCCGTACCATGTCCGGATGGGACTTTCCTTGGCGTGGAAGGCAATCTTGGCGATACGGATATGCAGATCTCCTACCATTGTAACTGACTCTATGTAACCCTAACCATATCCGGTGTCTATATAAACCGGAGGGTTTTAGTCCGTAGGACAACATACACATCAACAATCATACCATAGGCTAGCTTCTAGGGTTTAGCCTCCTCGATCTCGTGGTAGATCTACTCTTGTACTACCCATATCATCAATATTAATCAAGCAGGACGTAGGGTTTTACCTCCATCAAGAGGGCCCGAACCTGGGTAAAACTTCGTGTCCCTTGTCTCCTGTTACCATCCGGCCTAGACGCACAGTTCGGGACCCCCTACCCAAGATCCGCTGGTTTTGACACCGACATTGGTGCTTTCATTGAGAGTTCCTCTGTGTCGTCGCCGTCAGGCTCGATGGCCCCTACGATCATCAATAGCGATGCAGTCCAGAATGAGACCTTCCTCCCCGGACAGATCTTCGTCTTCGGTGGCTTTGCACTGCAGGCCAATTCGCTCGGCCATCTGGAGCAGATCGAAAGCTATGACCCTGGCCGCCAGGTTAGATTTGGAAGTTTAAACTACACGGCTGACATTTGCGGGGACTTGATCTTCGACGGGTTTGAGCCATTGCCGAGCGCGCCGCACTGTCACGACGAGCATGATCTAGCTCTTCCGCCGAACAGTGCCCTGGAGGCCGCACCCGCATCGGCTTCGACCCTTAATTCGGAGCCAACTGTGCCGATCGAGGATGGGCGGTTGGACGCCACCCCGGGGGCTGCGACCCCAACGGTGATTGAGCCGAACACCAGCCCCGTACTCTGCGAGACCCGTGACTCCAAGGAGCCGGACTCCTCTACGGACTCCGAACCCTCCACGCCCCTGCCAATCGAATCCGATTGGGCGCCGATAATGGAGTTCACTGCCGCGGACATCTTTCAGCACTCGCCTTTCGGCGATATCCTGAAGTCACTGAAGTCTCTCTCTTTATCAGGAGAGCCCTGGCCGGACTATGGTCAGCGAGATTGGGATGCGGACGATGAAGAAATTCAAAGCCCACCCACCACCCACTTTGTAGCCACTGTCGACGATTTAACCGACATGCTCGACTTCGACTCCGGAGACATCGACGGTATGGACGCCGACGAAGGAGACGATGAAGAACCAGCGCCTATTGGGCCCGGGAACGCCACCTCGTCATATGACGTATACATGTTGGACGCACCAAAAGATGACGACGAGGAGCGGAAGGACGCACCGAAGGCTTGTTCCCTCGAAAAGCAGTCAAATCGGCGACGCAAGCACCGCCCCAAATCCCGCCTCGACAGAAATAGCGATCACACAGACCCAGCGCTGGAGCAGGGCGAACCGCTGCCGGACAATGGCAATCCGGATAATCAAACCGAACAAACAAATCCTATCAAGGATAATGGTCCGGACGACATAACGCCGGACAGACACCCGGGGCAACGGACTACCCGTAAAAGGCTTGTCGAGGAGCCTGAAAAAGCAGAAGCAAAGGCTCAAGGCCGCGCAAGACACACTCCAATTCAGATGGAGCAAAATACTCAGCACTGCAGCAAGGTACGGCGACAATCGCCCCTCCAAGAGCTACCCGAAGCGGAAGCTGCTACCCGAATTCGATGAGGAGGCCTCAGAACCCCCACAACCAAATATCGAAGCAGCCACCTGGTCGGATAGACGACCCCTCTACCAATACAGAGCGGCATACAACGCTACTCACCATACAACACGCAACCAATGCGAGGGCTCACACCCAAAGGACGGTGTAACAAGATCCATCTATGGACCACGCAAGCGCGCCCCAGCATACACTTCAATACAACAAACATCCGAACAACGCAGTACACCCAGCTACAGGGGTGCCGCACACCCCCTATGTTTCACCGATGAGGTGCTGGACCACGAATTTCCAGAAGGATTCAAGCCCGTAAACATAGAGGCATACGACGGAACAACAGACCCTGGGGTCTGGATTGAGGACTACATCCTTCATATCCATATGGCTCGAGGAGATGATCTCCACGCCATCAAGTACCTACCCCTCAAGCTCAAAGGGCCAGCTCGTCACTGGCTCAAAGGCCTCCTCGAAAGCTCCATCGGAAGTTGGGAAGAGCTCGAAGACGCCTTTCGGGCAAATTTTCAAGGGACTTATGTCCGACCTCCGGATGCGGACGATTTGAGTCATATAACTCAACAGCCCGGAGAGTCAGCCTAAAAGCTTTGGAACAGGTTTCTTACTAAAAAGAACCAGATTGTCGACTGTCTGGACGCCGAAGCCTTAGCAGCTTTCAAGCATAGCGTCCGTGACGAATGGCTCGCCAAACACCTCGGCCAAAATAAGCCGAGAACGATGGCCGCATTAACAGACCTCATGACCCGCTTTTGCGCGGGGGAGGACAGCTGGCTAGCCAGATGCAGCACCAGCGACCCCAGTACATCTGAAGTTAGAGATGGAAACGGGAAATCATGGTGCAACAGCAATAATAAACGCTGGAATAAAGAAGACAACACGAAGGGCACGGCAGTAAATGCCGGATTCAAAAGCTCTCGGCTAGGTCAAAAGCCGCCTAAAGGCACCAGGGATGAACTGTCCAGCCTCAACAAAATTCTCGACCAAGTATGTCAGATCCATAGTACCCCTGGTAAACCTGCTAATCATACCCACAGAGAATGTTGGGTCTTCAAGCAGTCCGGCAAGCTCAACGCCGTAAATAAGGGGGAGGATACATCAAGTGAAGACGAGGACGCGCCTCCCAAGCAAGACACAGCGGAACAAAAGAAATTTCCACCAGAAGTGAAAACAGTAAACGTGTTACACATAATCAAGGGAAAAAACAATACGGCACTCCCAGGAAAGTATACCCAAGTGCCTATCACTACGAAGTCCTGGCACTGGTCATCTCAACTGATCACTTTCGACCATCGCGATTACTCAGCAAGTATCCGACACGCAGGATGGGCTGCCCTGGTATTAGACCCAGTAATTGGCGGATATCACTTCACAAGGGTCTTGATGGACGGCGGCAGTAGCCTAAACCAAATATATCAGGATACAATCCGCAGGATGGGGTTAGACCCAACACAAATTCGCCATAGCAATACTACCTTCAAAGGAGTAACACCAGGCCTAGGGGCTCGTTGTACGGGCTCCCTCTTACTACAAGTTATATTCGGCTCCCCCGATAACTTCCGTGCGAGCATTTAACTTTCCACATCGCTCCGTTTCAAAGTGGCTATCAAGCACTACTCGGACGCGAAGCTTTCGCTCGCTTTAATGCAATACCGCACTACGCCTCCCTCACACTCAAGATGCCCAGTCCACGTGGCATCATTACAGTGCACGGAAATATCAAGCGATCTCTGCACGCCAAAGAGAGTGAGGCTGCCTTGGCCGCCGCACACTAAAGGCACCCGGACAAACAAAAGCATCCAATAGGTCGTCAAGACCTCAGATACAACTAATCAAGTCCGGTGCCGCTATTTATACGGAAATAAGTGGTCACACCCCTATTTGTCAATACAAGGGGCTCAACGCACGCAGACAAGTGGCAATTTCTTATCGTCTTGAATTACACATGGTTTCTTTAAAAACTATCTTTATGCACGACAACTTTTTCACTTAACTTCCTCTCTTTTACAGACGATCATCGTGCTACACCCGTCCAGGATACGGCGCAACGGAGACACAGACGCAGACGTGCAGCAGGGAACCGCTCCAAGGATTCTTTGTAGATTAAGACCCTGCGTAATCCTTTTTTACTGTCTCTTGTTGATACATATCCATCGTTGAGAAGGATGCTGACGTCTTGGCATGTGGCCACGCTAGAACAATGCACGTACCTGGACACAAGGTGCTTCTTACAAAGGCCATTATTTAGGCCCGGTTTATTCCACAAAGACCGAATACCTTAGGGAGTGTTCAGCGTCGTGAGTTTGGCCCTATATGCATCAGCTCCGAATCATTGTCTTTGGTCAAATGTTGGGTTTGCCTGGCTCCTGTGTTTTGGTGCCTTACGTTCCGCTTTACCGGCTAAGGTAGCACCAGGAGAACTACTGCGATTGTGCCCTGATTCATCCGGACGAGCACCTCAGTAGAGAAAGCCCAAAACTGATTGTCACGATATAGCGTGAGACTGGTCAACCACTCGATGACCTGTGGGAATGTTAGAATTCCTCCGCCTTAACGAAGGGCCATTTTCCGGCCAGGCATGTAGGCACCCCGGAACCGGGAAAGTGCGGAGCCACCAGGGGCTATCTAGTAGCCCCATTGTCAAACTCCTATGGCTAAGTGAAAGTGCCAAAGCATTATAGTCCGGTTGCCTCGCTCGCTCCGCTATCACCTCCTTAATAGGACCAAGACATTGGGTTAAGTGTGAACGCGTGTTTTTGCGAGCACCTCCGCATTATATGCGTGGGGGATGAAGCCAACGACTGCAATCTTTCAGGTTATACACATGTATACATAAACGGCCGCCCAGGAGGCATCATATTACTTTCAGGCAAAAGTATAAAAATAGCCTTATAAAAATTTATAAAAGCATTTCGCTTACAATGAGATTACATATTGTTGGGGAACGTAGCAGAAATTCAAAATTTTCCTACGTGTCACCAAGATCTATCTATGGAGAGACCAGCAACGAGTAGAAAGAGAGTGCATCTACATACCCTTGTAGATCGCTAAGCGGAAGCGTTCAGGTGAACGGGGTTGATGGAGTCGTACTCGTCGTGATTCAAATCACCGATGATCAAGTGCCGAACGCACGGCACCTCCGCGTTCAACACACATACAGCCCGGTGACATCTCCCAAGCCTTGATCCAGCAAGGAGAGAGGGAGAGGTTGAGGAAGACTCCATCCAGCAGCAGCACAACGGCGTGGTGGTGGTGGAGGAGCGTGGCAATCCTGCAGGGCTTCGCCAAGCACCGCGGGAGAGGAGGAGTACTTGTGAGAGGGGGAGGGCTGCACCAGAACTTCGTCTATAGCTCCCATGCGCCTCCCCACTATATATAGGGGTGGAGGGGCTGGTTTCTTGCCCTCCAAGTCCATTGGGGCGTTGGCCAAGGTGGGAGGAAAGAAATCTCATTATTTCCTTCCCCACCGATTGTTATCCCCCTTTTTAGGGATCTTGATCTTATCCCTTCGGGATATGATCTTATTCCTTCTAAGGGGGGATCTTGGTGCGCCTTGACCAGGGGTGTGGGGCCTTGCCCCCACTACCCACGTCCATGTGGGTCCCCCCATGCAGGTGGGCCCCACTCCGGAACCTTCTAGAACCTTCCCGGTACAATACCGAAAAATCCCGAACATTTTCCGGTGGCCAAAATAGGACTTCCCATATATAAATCTTTACCTCCGGACCATTCCGGAACTCCTCGTGACGTCCGGGATCTCATCCGGGACTCCGAACAACATTCAGTAACCACATACAAACTTCCTTTATAACCCTAGCATCGTCGAACCTTAAGTGTGTAGACCCTACGGGTTCGGGATACATGTAGACATGACCGAGACATTCTCCGGTCAATAACCAACAGCGGGATCTAGATACCCATGATGGCTCCCACATGTTCCACGATGATCTCATCGGATGAACCACGATGTCAAGGACTTAATCAATCCCGTATTCAATTCCCTTTGTCTATCGGTATGTTACTTGCCCGAGATTCGATCGTCGGTATCCAATACCTTGTTCAATCTCGTTACCGGCAAGTCACTTTACTCGTTCCGTAACACATCATCCCGTGATCAACTCCTTGGTCACATTGCGCATATGATGATGTCCTACCGAGTGGGCCCAGAGATACCTCTCCGTTTACACGGAGTGACAAATCCCAGTCTCGATCCGCATAAAACAATAGATACTTTCGGAGATACCTGTAGTGCACCTTTATAGTCACCCAGTTACGTTGTGATGTTTGATACACCCAAAGCACTCCTACGGTATCCAGGAGTTACACGCTCTCATGGTCGAAGGAAGAGATACTTGACATTGGCAAAGCTCTAGCAAATGAACTACACGATCTTTTGTGCTAGTCTTAGGATTGGGTCTTGTCCATCACATCATTCTCCTAATGATGTGATCCCGTTATCAACGACATCCAATGTCCATAGCCAGGAAACCATGACTATCTGTTGATCACAACGAGCTAGTCAACTAGAGGCTCACTAGGGACATATTGTGGTCTATGTATTCACACGTGTATTACGATTTCCGGATAATACAGTTATAGCATGAATAAAAGACAATTATCATGAACAAGGAAATATAATAATAATACTTTTATTATTGCCTCTAGGGCATATTTCCAACACATATCACTCAAACATAATATTTTTTGAGCACTGGGCCTCTATAAAACGGGCACCCTCAAGAACTTCTTCAAAATAGTGCTCAGCAGCCTTTCGACCTATAGCCGAATCCCGCGCTGCAACATTGGTAGCATCCATCTCCGCCCAGTATGCCTTAACACGGGCAAAGGCCATCCGTGCGCCCTCTATGCACGCCGACCTCTTCATCGCATTAATGCGCGGCACCACGTCAAGGAACTGCTGCACCAAGCTGAAATAGTTGTTCGGTTTTGACCTTTCCGGCCATAACTGATCCACAACAGACCTCATGGAGAGTCCGTACAACCTATTTAGTTCGGCCCATTCGGCTATTTGGTTAGTCAATGAAAGTGGACGCTCGGGAGAATGGAATTGTCTCCAAAATAGCTGGTCTACTCCATGGTCCGTCTGACCCTGGAAGTACTTGGCTGCATCGGCAGCGCTCGACGCCAAATCCATATACACATCCTCCGAACTCCACAGCCGATCTAGAGGGGCATACCGTGGATCTCCGAATTTCCTTCGCAACATAAAAGATTTCCCAGCTACAATATCCCCGGCTTCCCGCAGCTCCTCCTTCTTTGCCCTCATAGCAGAGCGGAGATCCTTTTTCGTCGCAGCAGCCTTTTCAAGGTCCGATGCCTTCGCCTGGTTTTCTTTTTCAAGAACCTGACAACGGTCGGCGGCGGCTTTTAATTCTATAGCCATCTTGGCCATCTTGTCTCGGCTCTCGCCATGCGCGGCCTTCTCGGCTTGCAACTCTTCGGCCGCCTTCAAGGCAGCCGCATTACCCAACCTCGCTTGTTCCTTAGCTCAGGCAAGTTCTGCCCGCAAGGCTTCAACAGTGACAACTCCATCTGCAGTCACAACATATTAAAGATGCTGGCATCATACTGCTCTTCCTATTGTGGCATTTACCAGATAATGACACTTACCCTGTGCCTCATCAAGCCTTTTGTTAACAAGCTCGATGTCGGCATCTGCCACATCCAACTGCCGTTCTAAATGGGAAAACTCGCTAGTCCGGCTAGCCACCGGAGCTTCCGTCACCTGCACATAGAGGCAGTATGGTTATTGCCTGGGAATATGATCCTCTGTTCGTCATCGTTTCTGACGACAACCAGAGTCTCAGGGGCTAGTATCTACACAGGGCACACCTAGCATGTGCAGGACTACCATACATTCTTTTACGTACCTCAAAGCCTGTCAGTAGACTCATAAAAGCTTCATGCAATCCGCTTTCAGTGGACGATATTCTCTCCATCACCGTATTCATCAGCACACGGTGTTCATCTAAGATGGCCGCTCGCCCCACCAACTCCCTCAAAACATCCGATCGCACACTAGACGGTGCCGGACTCTTTTGTCTGCTCTCTTCGGCAGCCGGACACTTGGACCTTCGGGGGTCAATGGGATTATCTTCTGGCCTCACCGGACTCGGAGAGGCCCTCCACGACGACACTTCAGGGTCGCCCGCTTCCGGAGCGGAGGAGTCTAGAGGAGGTGTTTCGCTCTCCATCATCTCTGGAAGAAGCTCCCCCAAAGACGAGCTCATTTGAGAGGGGCTAAGGCCCGAACTGCAAAAATATATGCGGTGGTTATCTTCTCAGAAGAAAAAGATGGCATATCTGTACTGTTAAAGTATTTCGGGTCACTTACGACTCGCAGGAGAATTGATCACCCCGCGGACTTTGTGCGGCAACGGTGCTCCCCAAGGTAGGACCCTCTGTGGGAGACTTCTTCTCCCGTTTGGAAGCTTCGGCTTCCGAATCCCAGGGCGCAGTCCTTTTCCTCTTTTGGTCGTCTTCCTTCATGGAGACGCTCGCTCCCTCGGTTAGAGTGGGCAGCATTGGGGGCCCGCGTCCGCCCGCATTATCCTCCACAGTATCTTCCTTCAAGGGCTCCGGGCAAGGTGCGGTCTGGAGCATCTTTTCCAGTACCGAATTTTCCAAACCCTCAGGGAGGGGGGCCAAACACCGAATCAACTTCGCCTTTGTTAGCCAGTCCTGGTCAAAAAGCGAACTCTCAGAGATAACTTCGTAACAAAGTAGAGAAAGTATGTTCGGCCGGAAGATGCCTTACCTGTTCGGTGGTGCGGTTGCTACTCAGGCCCATGTCCTCGATTATTTTCGGACACTCCGTCTGAGGTCCGAAGAATGACTTGTACATCTCCTCATGCGTCAGGCCGAGAAAATTTTGAATGGCATGCGGTCCCTCAGGATTGAACTCCCACAGGCGAAGAGGCCGGCATTTGCAAGGCTGGACTTGACGAACCAGCATAACCTGTATCACCGCAACCAAACTGAAATCTCCATTGAAGAGATCTCGAATGTGGCCTTGCAGTATAGGCACGTCCTTGACTGGACCCCAGCTCAGACCTCTGCTGATCCATGACATCAGCTGTGGTGGGGGGCCCGAGCGAAAAACAGGGGGGCTGCCCACTTGGCACTTCTAGGAGCCGTAATGTAGAACCACTCCTGTTGCCACAATTCAGACACCTCTGGGATGGAACCTTTGGGCCACGGAGCTCCCGTCATCTTGCGTATTGAGGCACCTCCACATGCTGCATGCTCCCCCTCGACCAGCTTCGGCTTCACTTCAAAGGTCTTGAGCCATAGGCCAAAGTGAGGGGTAACCCCGAGGAAGGCCTCGAACACGATAATAAATGTCGTGATATGAAGAAAAGAGTCCGGAGCTAGATCATGGAAGTCTAGCCCGTAATAAAACATCAGACCCCTGACGAAAGGATCCAAAGAAAGGCCTAGACCTCGGAGGAAGTGGGAGACGAACACGACGTTCTCGTTGGGTTCGGGGGTAGGGACGGCCTGCCCTCGGGGAGGTAGCCGATGCAAAATCTTGGCGGTCAGATATTCGGCCTCCCTCAACTTCTTGATGTCTTCTTCCATGACGGTGGAAGGCATCCATCGGCCTTGAAGGCCAGATCCGGACATGACTAAAGGTTCGGGGCGCCTGACCTGAACTTTGGGCGTTTGAGCTTGAGGTGGGGGAAGGATTTGATTGAGCGCGGGGAAAAAATAAAAGCCTTGTCCCCTTTATAAAGAGGGTGAATATCAAGCGTCCTCTCCATGCCCGTTTGGACTTGCCTATAATCTAGGAGTCCTAGACGCGGTGGGGTTACCCACGCCCGTATTGATGAGAATCCCGGAATAAGGGGACAAGATCTCTGCTTTAACAAGACGTGCCAAGGAAACTGCCTCGCATAACGCGCTGAGATGGGACAGTAAAGCGGTTCGAATAAAAGCTTGGCCGTGGTGTGATGTCACCTACGGAATACGTCAGCATATTAGATTTGTGTAAATATTATTCTCTCTATGGCAATATGTGGAAACTTATTTTGCAGAGTCGGACACTATCTTTGTGTTCAAAATCTTCTATGAAGTACTTGGAGGAGGAACCCGCCTTGCAATGCCGAAGACAATCTGCGCGCCGGACTCGTCATCATTGAAGCCTGGTTCAGGGGCTACTGAGGGAGTCCTGGATTAGGGGGTGTTCGGATAACCGGACTATACCTTCAGCCGGACTCCTGGACTATGAAGATACAAGATTGAAGACTCCGTCCCGTGTCCGGAAGGGACTTTCCTTGGCGTGGAAGGCAATCTTGGCGATACGGATATGCAGATCTCCTACCATTGTAACTGACTCTATGTAACCCTAACCATATCCGGTGTCTATATAAACCGGAGGGTTTTAGTCCGTAGGACAACATACACATCAACAATCATACCATAGGCTAGCTTCTAGGGTTTAGCCTCCTCGATCTCGTGGTAGATCTACTCTTGTACTACCCATATCATCAATATTAATGAAGCAGGACGTAGGGTTTTACCTCCATCGAGAGGGCCTGAACCTGGGTAAAACTTCGTGTCCCTTGTCTCCTGTTACCATCCAGCCTAGACACACAGTTCGGGACCCCCTACCCGAGATCCGCCGGTTTTGACACCGACAGGCATCCCTTGAGTTCCAAGACTATGTCCTCATTTGGTGGGAACAAGTTATCGAGTGCCAAGAGGAAAGAGGTGAATCACCCATCACTACTTGGACTCAAATGACGGATGTCATGAGAGCACGCTTTGTGCCTACCTACTACAACCGCGACCTCTTCAAGAAACTCCAACAACTCAAGCAAGGAACCAAGAGCGTTGAAGAGTAATACAAGGAGATGGAGATTGCAATGATACGAGCCAATGTCACGGAAGATGATGAGCAAACAATGGCACATTTCTTGAATGGACTCAATCATCCCATCAAGAAGATCGCCGACTTCCAACCATACTCAAATCTCACCCAGCTAGTGCACCAAGCTACCAAAGCGGAACGCCAAGTGCAAGATGATTTCAAGTATGCCAAGTTCTCATCCAAGTCCTACGGTTTCTCCAACAACCAAGCTTCAATGACTCCAACTCCGTCTACCAAGCCTTCTACAAGCAACATCGACAAGTCAAGTTCCAAGAAAGCTTCGTCAACTCCAAGTCATCCTACTACGAGCAACTTCAAGCCAAGAGCTTCATCATCATCAAATGCAACCGATGAGACCGTCAAGACGAGTTTGTTCAAGTGTTTCACTTGCGGAGGCCGAGGCCACAAGTCCTATGAGTGCACCAACAAACGAACCATGCTCCTCAATGACGATGGCACTTATGACTCAATGAGTGAAGACAAAATGGAATCCCTTGAGCAAGTCGCCATGCACCGGCAAGTGAACGATGAAGAAGAACAAGTCTTTTGCGATGAAGATTCAAGTCCTGCTCTCATTCTCTCCAAGGTACTGACTCTTCAGCATCATCAAGAAGAAGAGCAAAGATGCCATATCTTTCATACCAAGGTCGGCATCAATGGACGATCCGTCAAGGTCATCATCGATGGAGGAAGTTGTCATAATCTAGCAAGTGAAGAACTTTGCTCCAAACTCAAATTGCCCGAGACGAAGCATCCACATCCATACAAAGTTCAATGGATTAGCGACTCCGGCATTATCCAAGTCATGCATCGAGTACAAGTCTCCTTCAACATTGGCGCCTATGAAGACACTTTGGAGTGTGATGTCGTTCCAATGACTGTTTGCCACCTTCTACTTGGACGCCCATGGCAATTTGATAGAGGTGTGATCCACAACGGCCGAACGAACCACTACATCTTCAAGATGAAAGGAAAGGAGTATGTACTTCGCCCCATGTCTCCTAGCCAAGTGATCACCGACACACAAACCACCCATTGTGGAGAGAATAGTGAGAGAGCGACCCACCACAAAGAGAGTGAGTGCCAAAAACCCAAATCGAGTGCCTCCACGATGAGTGAAAAGAAGAACCTAGTTCTATTTGCCACCAAATGTGAGATAAGAGAAGTGTGAGAGAAACCATCTAGTGTGATACACTATGTCCTCTTGTGCAAGCACAATGCACCAAAAGCTAATACCTCTCACACTCTACCTTTAGTCTTGTCTTCTCTTTTGCATGAATTCAAAGATGTTTTCCCCGATGAGCTACCTCCGGGTCTACCTCCTCTATGAGGCATTGAGCACCGCATCGACCTCATCCCTGGAGCACCTCTTCCGAACAAAACACCTTACCGTGTCAACCCCAAAGAAACCAAAGAAATACAAAGGCAAGTAAACTCATAGACCATGAACATGTGCGTGAAAGTTTAAGTCCTTGTGCCGTTCCGGTCATTCTTGTGCCAAAACGAGACGGTAGCTTTCGCATGTGCTCCGATTATAGACCTATAAATGCTATCACCGTTCGATATAGGTATCCCATTCCACGCCTATACAATATGCTTGATGAGCTTAGCAGTGCCACTATCTTTTCAAAGATTGATCTTAAGAGTGGTTACTATCAAATCCGCATACAAGAGGGTGATGAATGGAAAACCGCTTTCAAAACCAAGTTTGGTTTATATGAGTGGCTAGTCATGCCTATGGGTCTTTCAGAAGCACCGGGTACTTTTATGCGTCTCATGCATTATGTCTTTCGCCCTTATATTGGTGAGTTTGTTGTGGTTTACTTTGATGACATTCTTGTCTTTAGCAAATCTCTCAAAGAGCATGTCACCCATGTCCGCACCATTTTGCAAACTCTTAGAAAAGAACGCCTCTTTGCTAATATGGAAAAATGCCTTTTTGGTGTTGATAAGCTCGTTTTCGTGGGTTTTGTTGTTTCGTCTAAGGGTGTTCATGTTGATGAGTCCAAGATCAATGCCATAAAGACTTGGCCACAACCAACCAACTTGCATCAAGTGCGTAGTTTTCTTGGCCTTGCGGGTTTCTATCGTCGCTTTGTGAAGGATTTTAGCGCCATTGCTTCTCCTTTGCATGCTTTGAGCAAGAAGAATGCGCCTTTTGTTTGGGGACCATCCCAAGATACCGCATTCAATGAGCTTAAGAATTTGCTTACTCATTCTCCCGTGCTTGCCTTACCCAACTTCGACAAACCTTTCGAGATTCATTGCGATGCTGGTGGTAATGGCATAGGAGGTGTGTTAACGCAAGAGAAGCGCCCCATAGCTTATTTTAGTGTTAAACTTTCCGGAGCGCAACTCAATTACCCCATCTATGACAAAGAGCTATATGCTTTAGTGTGAGTCTTGCTTGAATGGGAACATTACCTTCGTTCCCATGAGTTTATCATTCATACCGATCATGAGACTCTCAAGTATCTTAAGGGACAAACCAAGTTGAACAAGCGTCATGCTAAATGGAGTGAATTTATTGAGTCTTTTCCTTATGTCATCAAGTACATCAAGGGTAAATAAAATGTTGTGGCGGACGCTCATTCCCGCATATGCATGCTCGTTACTCAACTTGAATGGGATGTCATTGGCTTTGAGCATATCAAAGACTTGTATGAGCATGACCCTGCTTTTGCTACTCCTTATGCCAAGTGTTTGATGCATACTTGTTGGGAACGCTATTACATCAAGGATGGATATCTTATGAGAGCTAACAAACTTTGCATCCCCGAGTTTTCTCTTCGTTTGTTGCTTTTGCAGGAATCTCATGGAGGAGGACTAATGGGACACTTTGGACGCGACAAGACTTTTGCTACGCTCTCCAAGAACTACTTTTGGCCCAATATGTTTCGCGACGTCAATCGCTTCACCAATCGATGCTCTACATGTCACAAAGCTAAGTCCAAAGCTCAATCTCATGGCCTTTACATGCCTCTACCGATTCCATATCAACCATGGGAAGATATTAGCATGGATTTTGTACTTGGTTTGCCTAGGACTAGAAATGGGAAGGATTCGGTATTTGTCGTTGTGGACCGTTTCTCTAAAATGGCACATTTCATTCCATGCAACAAGATAGACGATGCTTCACATGTTGCTACTCTCTTTTGTAGGGAAATATTGCGTCTACATGGAGTGCCGAAAACGATCGTCTCGGACCGTGACGTCAAGTTCCTAAGCTTCTTTTGGAAGACCCTATGCGCCAAACTCGAAATCAAGCTACTCTTCTCGACGGCTTACCATCCTCAAACCGACGGCCAAATGGAGGTGACCAACCGCACACTCTCCACTCTACTTCGAGTACTCATCAAGAAGAACATCAAGGAGTGGGAGGAGTGCCTACCAATCGCCGAGTTCGCCTACAACCGAGCAAGACACTCAACAACTGACAAGTCCCCCTTCGAGATCGTCTATGGATTCAACCCATTGTCACCATTGCACATTCTTCCTCTACCACTCCAAGAGCGCATCAATTTGGACGCAAGTGCACGAGTAACCCATCTCAAGAAGGTGCATGAAGATACAAGAAACAACATCGAGCGCTAAGTACAACGCCTTGCGACCAAGCTCAACATCAACAAGCACCCTATGGTATTCAACATTGGAGACCTCGTGTGGCTACACCTTCGCAAGGACCGCTTTCCCCAAGAACGCAAGTCCAAACTTCGACCACACGCGGATGGACCCTTCAAGGTGCTTGCATGCTACAACAACAACGCATACAAGATCGACATCCCTCGCGACAAGTACTCCGTGAGCGACACCTTCAACGTCAAAGATCTTTCTCCAAACCATGGTGATGAAGAATTTGATCCGAGGATGGATCTTCCCCAAGGGAGGGAAGATGATGCGGAGCATCCCATGATCATCCCCATGGACGCACCTACACCTCCAACGACACCACTTGAACCAATGCCAAGAGCCCGAGCCAAGGCTATCAAAGATAAGGTGAACAAACTCATCTCCGAACTTCCACTTTCTATGATTGAGACATGGCTACTACCTAAGTCCGAGTTGTTGTGCGTGATTAGGTACCAAGAGGACCCTCCCAAAGATTCACGTGAAGACAGACAAGTCCCCAAGTCCACGGATGGGGAGAACCAACAGAAGGAGCCAAGAACATCTCCCGGGCCCCAGACATCCGGCCATGACCCCGGACATCCAGCCCCTGGAGCGTCATCCACTATAGCAGCTCAGCCGCCAAGCGCCTACAGGCCTCGGACATCCGGCCCCGCGAGCCCGGACATCCGGCCCTTCCCGAGCCCCCACACATCCGGCTCCCAGCCCGGAAATCCGGACCCCTCCAAACCCGAGAGCAACAAATGCCACCACTCCAGCCCAGACATCTGGCCTCCTCAGCCCGGACATCCGGCCCGACGCCCGGACGTCCGACCTCCCCTGTCTGCGCATAGTGAAGGGCCGAGGCCCATGTATCCCTTCTCCCCCCTAGACTATATATTCTCCACCTCGTCCAACTTTCTAGGGTTAGCAAAGGTTTAGCTCATGTTTGTGTGAGAGCTTTGCTCATCCACTTGGATACCTTCTCCACGGAGATTCGAGCCTCCACCGAAGAAGATCCTTCAAGCGGATTCAAGACCCCTTTTAGGGAAGAACTCAAGACCTCCTCACGGAGAAGACCGGCTACCTATGTATCATCCCTAGTTGATCGTGTAGCATGTATCGTTCTATGTATCCGAGGATCTAGCACTTTTCTAACTTGTTCTTGTTCGTTTGAGTGTTCCCCATGTGTTTTCCCCTTTGTGTTCTTCGTGTTCTTCGAGGGATTCCGCTCCTTTTGTGAAAGATCGGGCGATTAGGGTCCCTACCCTACATCACCTCTCCACGGGCTCCTATTCAACCACCCCTCTATGGGCTACTGTTCATCTAGCCCTCCATCGTCTACTATTCATCCAGCCCTCCACAGGGTCGTCCTGTTCATCCAGCCCTCCACGGGGTCCTGTTAATCTAGCCCCAACCGGCTCGATCGATCAGGGTCATGTTCATCCAGAGGCAATACCATGGGGTCCTGTTCATCCACCCCCATCGGGAACTATTCTTCCAACCCCCCCCCCAGCAACGCTCACTGTTCATCTAGAGGCAGCATCGATCGGCTTCAGTGAGCAGCAGTAGCGAAGGAATCGCTTGATCGGGTTCAGTTAACAGCCATCAATCGATCGCTCTAGTAACGTGTAACCTGCAGTGCAATCGTTCGGGTTCAGTTAGAGCCCAACGCCTTGCACCCATGCGCGTGTGTGTACGAGAGAAACGCGCATCGCTCGGCCCCGACCACCCACCGTAATCGGGAACACCCCGATATTTTCCTCGCCCTCGCTTATAACACGGTTTTTTCCATCATGGACAGCCCAAAGAATGTCATGCAGCTGCGTCTCCGGCCACCCAGGACGAAAAGCCCATTTTCTGTCATGATTTTTTGTCATAGAAGTAGGAGCCCACCACATCTATGATGATACCGGGTTTTGTCACAATTATCATCATAGAAGTGTCATAAGTATGACAGAAAAAAATTTCGTTCGGCCCAAAATGTCACTGATGTGTCTTTTTTTTTAGTGTGGGCATCCCGGTTACCGGCCATTTTCTCGTGAGTGATGAGTGGAGTCCACTCATCGTGAGAATAACCCACCTAGCATGGAAGATATAGACAGCCCTAGTTGATACATGAGCTATTCGAGCATACAAAACAGAATTTCATTTGAAGGGTTAGAGTTTGGCACATACAAATTTACTTGGAACGGCAGGTAAATACCACATATAGGAAGGTATGGTGGACTCGTATGGAATAACTTTGGGGTTTATGGAAATGGATGCACAAGCAGTATTCCCGCTTAGTACAAGTGAAGGCTAGAAAGAGACTGGGAAGCGACCAACTAGAGAGCGACAACAGTCATGAACATGCATTAAGATTAATCAACAATGAGTGCAAGCATGAGCAGGATATAAATCACCATGAACATAAATATCGTGGAGGCTATGTTGATTTTGTTTCAACTACATGCGTGAACATGTGCCAAATCAAGCCACTCGAATCGTTCAAAAGAGGATACCACCCTATCATACCACATCACAACCATTTTAATATCATGTTGGCACGCAAGGTAAACCATTATAAACTCCTAGCTTGGCATAGGCAACTATAATCTCTAATTTTCAGTGCAAACATGTTTCATTCATAATAGGCTGAATCAGGAATGATGAACTAATCATATTTACAAAAACAAGATAGGTCAAGTTCATACCAGCTTCTCTCATCTCATTCAGTCCATCATATATCGTCATTATTGCCTTTCACTCGCACGACCGAACAGTGTGGATAATGATAATACTGCACGTGCATTGGACTAAGCTGGAATCTGCAAGCATTTAATACAAGGAAGAAGACAAGGTAATATGGGCTCTTGGTTAAATCAACAATAATGCATATGAGAGCCACTCAACATTTTCATCATGGTCTTCTCCTCTCGGCCCCAAAGAATAAGAAAAGAAATAAAACTATTTACACGGGAAAGCTCCCAACAAGCAAAAGAAGAACGAGAAATCTTTTTGGGTTTTCTTTTAATTACTACTACTGCAAGCATGGGAAGTAAACTAGCTAAAAGCTACAGCTATTTTTTTGGTTTTTCTTAAGGTCTTATCAAACACACAAGAAGAAGGCTTAGAAAAGAAAATAACCTAGCATGGATAGTATAATGAAAAAGTATAATCACCGATAACTAGAATGAGTGTGTGAACATGAATGTAATGTCGGTGAGAAATACGTACTCCCCTAAGCTTAGGCTTTTGGCCTAAGTTGGTCTATGCCCATGGATCGAAGCTACTCTCTCCGGTGTACTGAGGAGGGTCCTCAGGGTGCCACTGGTTGGCGATCTCCTCCAGATCCCACTGATAAACAGACTGTCGATAAGGGTCAAGTGGTGGCTCAGGCTCAGGCTCTGGGACTTGTGTTAGCCTCCAGTTTGCATAGATGGCCTCGGGTAAGATGAGGTACGTGCCTGAAAGTATGTTAAACAAAGAGGGTGCAGGCAAGGTAATAGTCTCACGGTGAGTTTTATCAAATATCAAATTATACTTAAGCATCTTCTTGTTATTTTTAACAATAAATTCATGTGCTACCATACTCTTATAAACTAGAAAAATGGGGTCATCAACTTTTCCTCTTTCCCATAATGCCTAATAGGTATCTCAAAGTGTTTAGCAAGGCATGAAGCATACATGCCTCCGAAGATGGGGCCCTTTGTATGGTTCAGACTTAATCTTTAGCAACAATAGCACCTAAGCTGGAAGTTGTATCACGAAACAAAGCACGGCGCAAAATGACAAGATCATGAGCACTAAGATTTCCACTGTTCTCGCGACTAATTAAGCATCTACTAGCAAATATCACAAAGTAACGTAGAACAGGAAAATGTATACTAGTAATTCTTGCATCGGAAACTTTCCTCGTTTCTCCTACAGCAATTCTATCAATAAATCCATCCACATCACTACGGTGTGTTTCCTTGATGCTTCCCACAAAGGGTATCTTGCAGACCCGACAAAAATTATGGAGTGACATCTCCTTAACCTCATCATATAAGTGAAACTCCACTGAAGGTGGTGATTTCTTAGCGTGGAAATAAAAAATTTGCACGAAAATATTAGTGAGTAGGAGATACTGTTCGCGCTGGTCGTGGAGGAATTCGATGAGTCCTACATTCTCAGCCAAGTAATAAAAGTCATCATAAATTCCGGCGGCTCTCAAGAACGCGTCACAAGGCCATTCACATGGCCGAACCTCCGCATTGCGAGGAAGATTGTATTTTGGGCTTTTTATTCTCCTCATTCTGCTTATCCTTCGAGCTTCGGCTCAAAGAGCCCCTCAACAATCTCTTCATCATTTTCTTTTTCTAAAAAATTTCTGGAATTTTAGTGACTCAAAATATAAGTGAACCAAACTCAACAAGATTGATAGCAACTACTCCCACAAGTGCCTAGAGGCTATATCATGCATTAAAACTACTCTGGACCATATAAATTTGACATGCAAGCACAAGAACAGGGCCACCTTAACAGCAAAAATTTGCAATAAATAAAGCACTAGAACAAAAACTAATTGGACCATTGGAGGAGTCACATACCGAAGAACAGTCTCCACCAACAGTTTTGTGAATGGAGCTTTGAGCAATGAGATCGAAAATGGCAGCAAGATGAGCTAGAACACGGGTTTGACCTATGGGAGGATTTTTTCTGGAGGAAGACGAAGTGAGTGGGTGCTGGAATAAGTGGAGGGGGTCCACGTGGGGCCCATGAGGCAGGGAGTGCGCCCCAGGGGGTGGGCGCGCCCTGCACCCTCGTGGTCAAATGGTGGGGCCCCCTAGTGTGTTCTGAGTGCGAGAAATTCTTAAATATTCTACAAAAAATCATATTTCATTTTCAGGACATTTGGAGAACTTTTATTTTTGGGGTATTTTTATTGCAAGGATAATTCAGAAAATAGACAAAAATTACTATTTTTGCTTTATTTAATCTAAATAAAAGAAAGTAAAAGGAGGGCACAGAGAGTTGTGCTTTCTAACTTCATCCATCTCATGCTCATCAAAAGGAATCCACTAACAAGGTTGATCAGGTCTTGTTAACAAACTCTCTCTGAATCGCATGAAACCGGAGAATTTTCGAATAACACTAGGTTACCTCAACGGGGATATGCCTATCCCCAACAATAAGAATATCATATTTCTTCTTGATAGTAGGGAGAGGGAATTCAAAACCCCCAATAGTAATCGTTGAAAATTTTCCAATAGAATTAATACTGTGGACTTGAGGTTGTTTCCTCAGAAAAGTGTACCATATGCTCATTACCGTTAACATGAAAAGTGGCATTTCCTTTGTTGCAAACAATAACAGCCCTTGCAGTATTCAAAAAGGGTCAACCAAGGATAATCGACATACTATCGTCCTCGGGAATATCAAGAATAACAAATTCTATTAAAATAGTAGCGTTTGCAACCACAGCAGGCACATCCTCAAAGATACGGACAGGTATAGCAGTTGATTTATCGGGCATTTGCAAACATATTTCAGTAGTCATCAACTTATTTAAATCAAGTCTATGATATAAAGAGAGAGTCATAACACTAACACCAGCTCCAAGATCACATAAAGCAGTTTAACATAGTTTCTTTCAATGGAACATGGTATAGTTGGTACTCCTGGATCTCCTAGTTTCTTAGGTATTCCACCTTTAAAAGTATAATTGGACAGTATGGTGGAAATTTCAGCTTCTGGTATCTTTCTTTTATTTGTAACTATATCTTTCATATACTTAGCATAAGGATTCATTTTAAGCATATCAGTCAAACGCATACGCAAAAAGATAGGTCTAATCGTTTCAACAAAGCGCTCAAAATCCTCATCATCCTTTTTCTTGGATGGTTTAGGAGGAAAGGGTGTGGGTTTTCGAACCTATGGTTCTCTTTCTTTAGTGTGTTTCCTAGCAACAAAGTCTCTCTTATCATAACGTTAGTTCTTTGATTGTGGGTTATCAAGATCAACGACAGGTTTAATCTCTACATCATTGTTATTGCTAGGTTGAGCATCAATATGAACATCATCATTAACATTATCACTAGGTTCGTGTTCATTACCAGATTGTGTTTCAGCATCAGAAATAGAAATATCATTGGGATTCTCAGGTGTGTCAACAACAGGTTCACTAGAAGCATGCAAAGTCCTATCATTTTTCTTTTTCTTCTTCTTAGAAGGACTAGGTGAATCAACATTAGTTCTCTGAGAATCTTGCTCAACTCTCTTAGGGTGGCCCTCAGGATAAAAAGGTTCCTAAATCATTTTACCCCCTCTAGTCATAACTCTAACAGCATTATCATTTTTCTTATTATTTAATTCATTAAACAAATCATCTTGAGCCTTAAGCACTTGTTCTACCTGAGTGGTAACCATAGAAGCATGTTTACGAATAAGTTTAAGGTCACCTTTAAATCTAGACATATAATCACTCAAGTGTTCAACAATATAAGCATTACGTTTCAATTGTCTACCAACATAAGCACTGAAGTTTTCTTGTTTAACAATAAAATTATCAAATTCATCCAAGCATTGGCTAGCAGACTTATTACGAGGAATATCACCTTCATCAAATCTATAGAGAGAATTTACCTTTACTACATGTGTCGGGTTATTAAGAACATGTATTTCTTCAATAGGTGTTAAATTCTTAACATCTTCAGCTTTAATACCCTTTTCTTTCATAGATTCCTTTGCCTCTTGCATATCTTCAGGACTGAGAAATAGAATACCCCTTTTCTTCGGAGTTGGCTTAGGAGTTGGTTCAGGAAGTGTCCAATCATTATCATTACTCAATATGTTAGTTAATAGCAATTCAACTTGCTCAACAGCTCTTTCCCTGAAAACAGAACCAGCACAACTATCCAGGTGGTCTCTGGAAGCATCGGTTAGTCCATTATAAAAGATATCAAGTATTTCATTTTTCTTGAGAGGATGATCATGCAAAGCATTAATTAATCGGAGAAGCCTCCAACAAGCTTGTGGGAGACTCTCTTCTTCAATTTGCACAAAATTATATATTTCCCTTAAGGCAGCTTGTTTCTTATGAGCAGGCAAATACTTAGCAGAGAAGTAATAAATCATATCCTGGGGACTACGCACACTACCAGGAGCAAGAGAATTAAAATATGTTTTAGCAAATTTTAATGAGAACGGAAATAACTTAAGGATATAGTAGTAACAAATTTTTTCCTCATGAGTGAATACGGTGGCTATATCATTCAGTTTAGTAAGTTGTGCCACAACAGTTTCAGATTCATAGCCATAAAAAGGATCATATTCAACCAAAGTAATTAACTCAGGACCAACAGAGAAATCATAATCCTTATCAGAAATACAGATAGGTGAAGTAGCAAAAGCAGGGTCATATTTCATTCTAGCATTCAAAGACTTTTCTTCCAGCTTAGCTAACAGTTTCTTAAGATTATATCTATATTTGCAAGCAAAAAGGTCTCTACTAGTTTCTTCATCCATAACATAACCCTCGGGCACATCACGCAATTCATATCTAGGGGGAGAATCTTTATCATCACTTCCATCAATATTATCTGGTTCAATAATTTCATTCTCTCTAACCCTAGCAAGTTGTTCATCAATAAATTCACCTAATGGCACAGTATTATCAAGCATAGAAGTAGTTTCATCAAAAGCATCATGCATAGAATAAGTAACTTCATCAATAGCATGCGACATATCAGAATCAATAACAGGTGTAGGTGTCGCAAATTTACTCATAACAGAAGGTGAATCAAGTGCAAAGCTAGATGGCAGTTCCTTAGCTCCCCTCGTAGTTGAGGGAAAAATCTTGGTTCTTTCATCTTTCAAGTTCCTCATAGTGATCAACAGATATAAATCCCAAGTGACTCAAAGAATAGAGCTATGCTCCCCGGCAACAGCGCCAGAAAATAGTCTTGATAACCCACAAGTATAGGGGATTGCAACAGTTTTCAAGGGTAGAGTATTCAACCCAAATTTATTGATTTGACCCAAGGGGAGCCAAAGAATATTCTCAAGTATTAGCAGTTGAGTTTCAATTCAACCACACCTGAAAGACTTAATATCTGCAGCAAAGTATTTAGTAGCAAAGTAGTATGGAAGTAACGGTAACGGTGGCAAAAGTAACAGTAGCAGTTTTTGTAGCAATCGTAACAGTGGCAACGGAAAAGTAACTAAGCAAAGATCAGTATGTGAAAAGCTCGTAGGCAATGGATCAATCATGGATAATTATGTCGGATGTGATTCATCAATGTAATGTAGGCATGTATTCCGAATATAGTCATACGTGCTTATGGAAAAGAACTTGCATGACATCTTTTGTCCTACCCTCCCGTGGCAGCGGGGTCCTATTGGAAACTAAGGGATATTAAGGCCTCCTTTTAATGGAGTACCAGACCAAAGAATTAACACTTAGTGAATACATGAACTCCTCAAACTACGGTCATCACCGGGATTGGTCCCGATTATTGTCACTTCGGGGTTGCCGGATCATAACACATAGTAGGTGAATATTGAATTGCAAGATAGGATCAAGAACTCACATATATTCATGAAAACATAATAGGTTCAGATCTGAAATCATGTCACTCGGGCCCTAGTGACAAGCATTAAGCATAGCAAAGTCATAGCAACATCAATCTTAGAACATAATGGATACTGGGGATCAAACCCTAACAAAACTAACACGATTACATGGTAAATCTCATCCAACCCATCACCGTCCAGCAAGCCTATGATGATATTACTCAAGCACGGCGGAGAGCACCATGAAATTGCTGATGGAGGAAGGTTGATGATGACGATGGCAACGGATTCCCCTCTCCGGAGCCCCGAACAGACTCTAGATCAGCCTTCCCGAGGAATATTAGGGCTTGGCAGCGGCTCCGTATCGTGAAACGTGATGAATCCTTCTCTCCTATTTTTTCTCCCCGAACGTGAATATATGGAGTTGGAGTTGAGGTGGGTGGCGGTCGAGGGGGCCAACGAGGCAAGGGGCGCCTTGCACCCTCGTGGACAGGGTGTGGGCCCCCTGATGCTGATTCTTTCACTAGTATTTTTTTATTAATTCCAAAACATGTCTCCATGGATTTTCAGGTCATTTCGATAACTTTTATTTCTGTACAAAAATAACACCATGGAAATTCTGGTGAAAACAGCGTCAGTCCGGGTTAGTTCCATTCAAATCATGCAAGTTAGTGTCCAAAACAAGGGAAAAAGTGTTTGGAAAAGTAGATACGTTGGAGACGTATCACCTTCTTAAATGGTGAAATTGAGGAGGAAGTTTATGTTAAACAACCTCCAGGCTTTGTTATCCTAAGAAACCCGACCATGTTTACAAACTTCACAAAGCTCTTATGGTCTTAAACAAGCTCCTAGAGTGTGGTATAAATGCTTGACCAAGTTCCTTATTGAAAAAGGCTTTGAGATTGGAAAAATTTATTCCACTCTTTTTACTAAAAGGGTTAATGGTGAATTATTTGTGTGCCAAATTTATGTTGATGATATCATATTTGGTTCGACTAACACTCATTTTAGTGAAAAGTTTGGAAAGCTAATGTTAGAGAAGTTTGAGATGTCTATGATGAGTGAACTCAAGTTCTTTCTTGGGCTGCAAATCAAGCAAACTAAGGAGGGTACCTTTGTTTCTCAAACAAAGTATACCAAGGACTTATTCAAGAAGTTCAACATGCAAGAATGCAAATGTATGAATACACCCATGCCTACTAGTGGACATCTTGACTTGGCTAAGGATGGCAAACCGGTTGACCAAAAGGTTTATCGCTCCTTGATTGGTTCATTGTTATATCTATGTGCCTCCCGTCCCGAGATTATGCTAAGTGTGTGCATGTGTGCTCAATATCAAGCGGCCCCCAAAGAATTTCATCTTAAGGCTATTAAAAGGATAGTGAGATACTTAATTCATACACCAAATTTTGGCATTTGGTATCCTAAGAGGTCTTCTTTTGATCTTGTTGGCTATTCCGATTCGGACTATGTCGGTGACAAGGTTTATAGAAAGTCCACTTGTATCCATTGTATGTGAACGTAGAGCTTATCACACCCGATCATCACATGGTGTCTCGACACGACGAACTGTAGCAATGGTGCATACTCAGGGAGAACACTTATACCTTGAAATTTAGTGAGAGGTCATCTTATAATGCTACCGCCGTACTAAGCAAAATAAGATGCATAAAGGATAAACATCACATGCAATCAAAATAAGTGATATGATATGGCCATCATCATCTTGTGCCTTTGATCTCTATCTCCAAAGCACCGTCATGATCACCATCGTCACTGGCTTGACACCTTGATCTCCATCGTGCATCGTTTTCGTCTCGTCAACTATTGCTTCTACGACTATCGCTACTGCTTAGTGATAAAGTAAAGCAATCGCTCCCACATATATAAAGGAGGGAGGAGGGAAGGGTCGGCCGGCCCCTAGGGCGCGCCGAAGAGGGGAGTCCTACTAGGACTCTTAGTCCGAGTAGGATTCCACCAAAAGGGAGAGATGGGGAAGGAGGGAGAGGGAGAGGGAGTAGGAACTCATCTGGGACTCTGAACAAACTTTGTTACATCAAATCACATAACTCATAATACAAATCTTCATCGAACATTAAGCGTGCGGACCCTACGGGTTCGAGAACTATGTAGACATGACCGAGACACATCTCTGGTCCATAACCAATAGCGGAACCTGGATGCTCATATTGGCTCCTACATATTCTACGAAGATCTTTATCGGTCAAACGGCATAACAACATACATTGTTCCCTTTGTCATCGGTATGTTACTTGCCCGAGATTCGATCGTCGGCATCATCATACCTAGTTCAATCTCGTCACCGGCAAGTCTTGAGGGGGTCCTGGATTAGGGGGTGTCCGGATAGCCGGACTATACCTTCGGCCGGACTCCTGGACTATGAAGATACAAGATTGAAGACTTCGTCCCGTGTCCGGAAGGGACTTTCCTTGGCGTGGAAGGCAAGCTTGGTGATACGGATATGTAGATCTCCTACCATTGTAACCGACTTTGTGTAACACTAACCCTCTCCGGTGTCTATATAAACCGGAGGGTTTTAGTCCATAGGACAACATACAGAACAATCGTACCATAGGCTAGCTTCTAGGGTCTAGCCTCTCCGATCTCGTGGTAGATCTACTCTTGTACTACCCATATCATCAATATTAATCAAGCAAGACATAGGATTTTACCTCCATCAAGAGGGCCCGAACCTGGGTAAAACTTCGTGTCCCTTGCCTCCTATTACCATCCGGCCTAGACGCACAGTTCGGGACCCCCTACCCGAGATCCGCCGGTTTTGACACCGACATTGGTGCTTTCATTGAGAGTTCCTTTGTGTTGTCGCCGTTAGGCTTAATGGCTCCTACGATCATCAATAGCGATGCAGTCCAGGGTGAGACCTTCCTCCCCGGATAGATCTTCGTCTTCGGCGGCTTCGCACTGCGGGCCAATTCACTTGGCCATCTGGAGCAGATCGAAAGCTATGCCCTTGGCCGTCAGGTCAGATTTGGAAGTTTAAACTACACGGCTGACATCCGCGGGGACTTGATCTTCGACGGATTCGAGCCACTACCAAGCGCTCCGCACTGTCACGACGAGCATGATCTAGCTCTGCCGTCGAACAGTGCCCTAGAGGCCGCACCCGCATTGGCTCCGACCCTTAATTCGGAGCCAACTGCGCTGATCGAGGATGGGTGGTTGGACGCCGCCTCGGGGGCTGCGATCCCAACGGTGATCGAGCCAAACACCATCCCCACACTCCGCGAGACTCGTGACTCCAAGGAGCCGGACTCCTCTCCAGACTCCGAACCCTCCGCGCCCCTGCCGATCGAATCCGATTGGGCGCCGATCATGGAGTTTACTGCCGCGGACATCTTTCAGCACTCACCTTTTGGCGATATTTTGAAGACATTAAAGTCTCTCTCTTTATCAGGAGAGCCCTGGTCGGACTACGGTCAGCAAGGTTGGGATACGGACGATGAAGAAATTCAAAGCCCACCCACCACCCACTTTGTAGCCATTGTCGACGATTTAACTGACATGCTCGACTTCGACTCCGAAGACATCGACGGTATGGACGCCGATGCAGGAGACGATGAAGAACCAGCGCCTATTGGGCCCTGGAAAGCCACCTCGTCATATGACATATACATGGTGGACACCCTAAAAGAAGGAGATGGCGATGGAACAGCGGAGGATGACCCCTCCAAGAAACAGCCTAAGCGCCGGCGTCAGTGGCGCTACTCAAAATCCCACCAAAGCAAATACGGTGATTCTAGCACGGGAGATAATAATACTCCGGTGAGTGCCGAAGAAAACCACCTCCAGCAAGATTTAGCACAGGAGGATGGAGAAGCCAGCCCTCATGAGAGAGCGGCAGACAGAGAGGTCGAGGACGATAATTGTATGCCTCCCTCCGAAGACGAGGCAAGCCTCGACGACGACGAATTCGTCGTGCCAGAGGATCTCGTCGAGCAAGAGTGTTTTCAACGCAGGCTTATGGCCACGGCAAGAAGCCTCAAGAAAAACAGCAACAACTTAGAGCTGATCAAGATTTGTTAGTCGACAGATGGACTGAAGTCCGCACTTGATACGGCCGACCGGCCACCTCGTGGCCGCGACATAGAGGCCTCTCGGCCCTCCACTCAAGCCGCACCCCGTACCAAGGCACGCGAAAATGCGCCAGACCTGCGAGATATGTTGGAGGACAAGGCAAGGCAAACAAGATCGATCTACGAATCGCGTGGGCGCCCCACGACTCGATACGGTAACCGTCACGCCGGACACAAATCCGGTAGGGCCGAACACAGTAGACAAAGCTCATTGGAGCTACGTCATGATATAGCCCAGTACAGAGGTGTCGCACACCCACTATGCTTCACAGATGAAGTAATGGATCATCAAATCCCCGAGTGTTTCAAACCCGTAAACATCGAATCATATGATGGCACAACAGATCCTGCGGTATGGATCGAGGATTATCTCCTTCATATCCATATGGCCCGCGGCGATGATCTCCACGCCATCAAATACCTCCCACTCAAGCTTAAAGGACCAGCTCGGCATTGGCTTAACAGCTTGCTAGCAGGATCAATAGGTTGTTGGGAGGACCTGGAAGCCGCATTCCTCGACAATTTCCAGGGCACTTATGTGCGACCACCAGACGCTGATGACCTAAGCCACGTAATTCAGCAGCTAGAGGAATCGGCCAGGCAATTCTGGACACGGTTCCTAACAAAGAAAAATCAAATAGTCGATTGTCCAGACGCAGAGGCCCTAGCAGCCTTCAAGCACAATATCCGTGACGAGTGGCTTGCCCGGCACCTTGGACAGGAAAAGCCGAAATCTATGGCAACACTCACGACACTCATGACCCGCTTTTGCGCGGGAGAAGACAGCTGGCTTGCTCGTAGCAACAATATGACCAAGAACCCTGGTAATTCGGATACTAGGGACAGTAGTGGCAGGTCGCATCGCAACAAGCAGAAGCGCCGCATTAACGGCGACAATGCTGAGGATACGGTAGTTAATGCCGGATTCAGAGGCTATAAATCCGGTCAGCGGAAAAAGCCATTCAAAAGAAATCCTAGGGGCCCGTCCAGTTTGGACCGAATACTCGACCGCTTGTGCCAGATATATGGCACCCCTAAAAAGCCGGCCAATCACACCAACAGGGATTGTTGGGTGTTCAAGCAGGCAGGCAAGTTAAATGCCGAAAATAAAGACACAGGGCTGCATAGCGATGACGACGAAGAGCCCCGGCCGCCGAACAACAGTGGACAGAAGGGTTTTCCCCCACAAGTGCGGACGGTGAACATGCTATATGCAACCCACATCCCCAAGAGGGAGCGAAAGCGCGCTTTAAGGGACGTATACGCAGTAGAGCCAGTCGCCCCAAAGTTCAACCCATGGTCCTCCTGCCCGATCACCTTTGATCGAAGGGACCATCCCACTAGCACCCATCATGGCGGATTCGCCGCATTGGTTCTAGACCCAATCATTCACGGATTTCATCTCACTAGAGTCCTTATGGACGGCGGCAGCAGCCTAAACCTGCTTTACCAGGATACAGTGCGGAAAATGGGCATAGATCCCTCGAGGATTAAGCCCACCAAAACGACCTTTAAAGGCGTAACACCAGGTGTAGAGGCCAACTGTACAGGCTCAGTCACACTTGAAGTGGTCTTCGGATCTCCAGATAATTTCCGAAGCGAGGAGTTAATCTTCGACATAGTCCCATTTCACAGTGGCTATCACGCACTGCTCAGGCGAACCACATTCGCCAAGTTTAATGCGGTACCGCACTACGCATACCTTAAGCTCAAGATGCCAGGCCCTCGAGGAGTAATTACGGTAAATGGAAACACCGAACGCTCTCTCCGAACAGAGGAGCACACGGTGGCCCTTGCCGCGGAAGTACAAAGCAGCCTCTCCAGGCAGTTCTCCAGTCCGGCCATTAAACGTCCAGACACCGTCAAGCGCGCCCGGAGTAACCTACAACAAGACCGCCTGGCACGTTCCGAGCAGGCGTAGCAATGCGTCCCCAACCCCAGCCCTCGCAAAAATGCGACACCAGTACTTCACGTACATAACTACGCTCTAGAAATACCATGGGTACAGGGGGAGGGGCACCATCATGGCACGCCAGAAACACGGCTTAAACCGCACCAGGGGCTGCCGATTTTTTAATTTTCTCTTCCTTTCAGGACTCCACTCTTCGGAAGGCCTGTTCGGCAGTTCAATTGCCGCACAAATGATGCAAGAACCAGGGAAGCAGACAAGCCATGCCGCATTACGGAACTCCCAGGTGGTCTCTATCACGAGCAGTATACCTGTTTCGCATACCATTCCGCAGCCTGCCCCTGGAGCGGACATGTTAAATAGTCCAACCTTTTGCTTATCGCATTATTTGTATCATTCTGCTTTGATCGCAACCCTTTTTAATAAACAATGCATAGCTTTTGTCTATTTTTGCATTACTCTTTTTTTACAAATATATGTTCCTTAACGACATGTTGCACCCGCACACTTTGGTACGGCCAAAATACGCCAGGGGCTTTAGTACCCCTCAATATGGTGTGAGAAGTCCGAACACTTTAACAAGTGCGGCACCCCGAACTTATAGCATTATATGCATCGGCTCCGAATCATGTCTTGGGTCAATAGTTGGGTTTGCCCGGCTCCTATGTTTTGGTGCCTTACGTTCCGCTATATCGGCTAAGGTAGCACTAGGAGAACTACTGCGATTGTGCCCCAGTTGAGCTGGGTCGAGCACCTCAGTAGAGAAAGCTAAAACTGACTGTCATGATGAAGCGAGAGCCGGTCGCTGTTCGAGAGGTTTTTCGAGTCCCTAAAGACTTATGCCGCTTAGAGCGAGGAGTCGGCTCTGTCCGGCCAAGGCGTGGATAGCGCCCCGAACTCGGTCTTCCGAATACCAGGGGCTTCGCCGAAATTTAAAATTATAGAATTCTATGGCTAAGTGAGAGTGTTCACGCATTATAGTCCGATTGCCTTGTTCGTTGTGCTGAGCGCCTCCCTCGAAGGACCCAAACATGGGAAAAAGAGCGCTCAGGTTTATCCCCGAACACCCCAGCACTAGCGGCACGGGGGCAGAAGCCGACGACTCGCCATCTCTCAGAATTGATAAACAGCCGCACAGAAGGTAATATTTTAAATTCCAACAGCATTGCTTAGCGCATATGAACAAGTTTTCAGCGCACAGGACAAAACGAGCGAGTTTTACTCAAAAATTACATCCCTGGAACATTCATCCGCCACAAGGCGGGCACCCTTCAGAACATCCGTATAATAATTCTCGGGCTTGCGATGCTCTTTCCCCGGCGGTGGCCCGTCCTTCACAAGCTTCTCAGCATCCAGCTTGCCCCAGTGCACCTTAGCACGGGCAAGGGCCCTACGGGCACCTTCAATGCAGACGGAGCGCTTGATGACTTCGAGCCTTGGACAGGCCCCCACCAGCCGCCGCACCAGCCCGAAATAGCTCCCAGGCAGAGCCTCTCCAGGCCACAGCCGAACTATGAGGCCCTTCATGGCCTGTTCGGCCGCCTTGTGGAGCTCGACCAGTTGCTTCAGCTGGTCGCTCAGGGGCACGGGGTGTCCGGCCTCAGCATACTGAGACCAGAACACCTTCTCTGTCGAGCTGCCCTCCTCGGCTCGATAGAATGCGGCGGCATCGGACACGCTACGGGGAAGATCTGCGAATGCTCCTGGAGAGCTCCGGATTCGGGTAAGTAACAAGTAACTCACGCTTATGTGTTTGCTTTGCATAAAGAATGCCTTACCCGCCGCTATCTTTTTCACCGCATCCAACTCCTGGAGGGTCTTCTGGGATTCGGCCTTGGCAGACTTGGCATTTTCAATAGCCATCGCGAGCTCGGACGCTCACGTCTTTGAGTCAAGCTCCAAACTCTCATGTTTTTTCATGAGAGCCTGGAGCTCTTGCTGCACCTTGCCAACCTGGGCCTCATACTTCTCCCGCTCGGTGCGCTCCGTGGCCGCCCTCTTCTCGGCCTCGACCAGCGCTTGCTTAAGGGTCGCCACCTCCGACATGGCCCCTACAATAGCCACGATAATCCTGTCATTTTTTTGCAATTGCACCTTTATATATATATATATATATTTAAACAAGGTATTTCTTACCTTCCTTGTCCTCAAGCTGCCTCTTGGCACGCCCGAGCTCTTGCTCGGACTGCTCGAGGTTCTGCTTTAGCGTATCCACTTCCGCAGTCAGTGCGGCGGACGCCAGCAGAGAAGCCTGCATACGCATATTGACTCCTTTTTGTTAGACTCCTGCGAATTTTATTTGATCCTCTCTTCGGCTTTTCTTCCTGAACGCCAAACAGAGCATCAGGGGCTACTGTCTATGCGGTAATATTATTTACACATTCTTTACTTACCTCAAAGCCTGTTAAAAGGCTAGTACAAGCTTCAGTCAGTCCGCTCTTGGCGGACTGAACCTTCTGGACCACCGCACTCATAATGGTGCGGTGCTCCTCGTCGATGGAGGCGCCTTTGAGCACCTCCAACAGATTGCCCGGCGCCTCCGGCTGGACGGGGGTCACCGGCACGGTGGGCTTGCTCCTCTTGGAAGGAGGTCGCCCGCCGGACTCTGGATCCTTTGAAGGTTCTGGAGCGGTGTCCGTCCTAGAGCCAGACTTGGAGCCCTGGGGGGTTTTATCCCCTTTACTCCTGGAGTCCGGGAGGTCGCCTTGCGGCGCCTCCAGGACCACCTCCTCCTGGCTTGGAACCTGTTGGGACAACATCGGCGTCGTCCGTAGGGCGGGGGTAGGAAGCCATCGGAAGCGAATTCACATCCGACGAGTCCAGTGAACCGCTTGATGACGCGTCGAGCCAGTCTTTAGGTGGGCTGCACAAACATATTCGACATAAGGGAAAGCTGTGCAATAAAGGAATACTATGAATTACTCTGGTATCCGGATACTTATGATTTCGCCAGGGGCTTGGCCCTGAGCGGCCACTCCTCTCCGTCGTCGTCGGCGTCGGTGGAGTAGTCTGGCGGAAGGGTTTTCCCCTTCTTGGACCCTTCGGCCTCCCCAGTGAGGGCGGCCTTCCTTTTCTTCTCTTCCCCGCTGGAGGGGGAGAGGTCTCTTCTTCCTCCTCCTCGTCTTCACGGGAGGAATGCGCCTTGGAGCCGTTGGATGATGAACCCGACACCTCCCGGCGCCGGGCACTTTTTCGAGTCCCCGTGGCCTTCTTCGTGGCCTTCTTCTCCGGCACCACATAGGGTGCCAGAACCAGCAACTTCGCCAAGCGGGCATCGGCTGGGTCTTCGGGCAAAGGAGCCGGACAGTCGATTTGTCCGGACTTCGCCTGCCAAACCTGTCAAAGGTAAGGGAGCTTAGATCCCGCATAGAGTTAAACTATGAAAAACTAATACCCTGTAAAAGGCACAAACAACTTACCGCGCTGGCGTGACGCTGCGCGCTGAATCCGTGATCCTCGGTAGCGGATGCGGGAGCCTCGGCGCCCTTGAAAAGCACCTTCCAGACATCTTCGTACGTCGTGTCGAAGAGCCTGCTCAGAGTTCGGTGCTGCGCCGGGTTGAACTCCCACAGATTGAAGGCCCGTTGTTGACACAGGAGGATCCGACGGATGAGCATGACCTGGACTACGTTGACAAGCTTGAGCTGCTTGTCCACCAGGGTTTGGATGCATGTTTGCAGTCCAGTCACCTCTCCTTTGCTGCCCCACGACAGGCCCGTCTCTTTCCAGGACGTGAGCCGCGTTGGGGGTCCGGACCGGAACTCGGGGGCTGCGACCCACTCAGGGTCGCACGGCTCGGTGATGTAAAACCACCCCGATTGCCACCCCTTCAGGGTCTCCACAAAGGAGCCCTCGAGCCATAAGACGTTGGGCATCTTGCCCACCATGGCGCCTCCGCACTCCGCCTGGTTGCCGCGCACCACCTTCGGCTTGACATTGAAAGTCTTGAGCCATAGGCCGAAATGGGGGCGGATGCAGAGGAAAGCCTCGCACACGACGATAAACGCCGAGATGTTGAGGATGAAATTCGGGGCCAGATCATGGAAATCCAGGCCGTAGTAGAAAATGAGTCCCCAGACGAATGGGTGGATAGGAAAGCCCAGTCCGCGGAGGAAGTGGGGAAGGAACACTACCCTCTCATGGGGCCTTGGGGTGGGGAGGAGCTGCCCCTCTTCGGGAAGCCGGTACGCGATGTCGTTAGACAAGTATCCGGCCTTCCTCAGTTTTTTGATGTGTCCCTCCGTGACGGAGGAGACCATCCACTTGCCTCCCGCTCCGGACATGGCTGGAGAGGGTTGAGGTGGGGAGTGCGGACTTGGGCGCTGGAGCTCGAGTGCGCGAAAATAGATAGGCAAAGGAGGAAGAAGGCGTAGGTGAAAAGGTGGATCCTTATCCCCTTATATGGGTGGACGCAGCTACGTGTCCCAACCAGCCTGGTAAAACTCGCTTATCTCCAAGCGCCGTAATCAATGGCGCGGTTGGGTTACCCACGCCCGTATTGATGAGAATCCCGGAATAAGGGGACATGATCTCTGCTTTGACAAGACGTGCCAAGGAAACCGCCTCGCTAAACGCGCTGAGGTGGAACAGTAAAACGATTCGAATAAAGGCTTGGCCGTGGTGCGTCACACTATGGAATACGTCAGCAGATTAGATATGTGTAAATATTATTCTCTCTATGGCAATATGTGGAAACTTATTTTGCAGAGCCGGACACTATCTTTGTGTTCAAATCTTCTATGAAGTACTTGGAGGAGGAACCCGCCTTGCAATGCCAAAGACAATCTGCACGCTGGACTCGTCGTCATTGAAGCCTGGTTCAGGGGCTACTGAGGGAGTCCTGGATTAGGGGGTGTCCGGATAGCCGGACTATACCTTTGGCCGGATTCCTGACTATGAAGATACAAGATTGAAGACTTCGTCCCGTGTCCGGAAGGGCCTTTCCTTGGCGTGGAAGGCAAGCTTGGCGGTACGGATATGTACATCTCCTACCATTGTAACTGACTTTGTGTAACCCTAACCCTCTCTGGTGTCTATATAAACCGAAGGGTTTTAGTCCGTAGGACAACATACAGAACAATCATACCATAGGCTAGCTTCTAGGGTTTAGCCTCTTCGATCTCGTGGTAGATCTACTCTTGTACTACCCATATCATCAATATTAATCAAGCAGGACGTAGGGTTTTACCTCCATCAAGAGGGCCCGAACCTGGGTAAAACTTCGTGTCCCTTGCCTCCTGTTACCATCCGGCCTAGACGCACAGTCCGGGACCCCCTACCCGAGATCCGCCGGTTTTGACACCGACAAGTCTCTTTACTTGTTCTGTAATGTATCATCCCGTGGCTAACTCATTAGATACATTGCTTGCCAGGCTAATAGTGAATGCATTACCGAGAGGGCCCAGAGATACCTCTTCGATACACGGAGTGAAAAATCCTAATCTCGATCTATGCCAACTCAACAAACACCATCAGAGACACCTGTAGAGCATCTTTATAATCACCCAGTTACGCTGTGATGTTTGATAGCACACAAGGTGTTCCTCTGGTATTCGGGAGTTGCATAATCTCATAGTCTGAGGAACATGTATAAGTCATGAAGAAAGCAATAACAGAAAAACTAAACGATCATTATGCTAAGCTAACGGATGGGTCTTGTACATCACATCATTCTCTAATGATGTGATCCCGTTCATCAAATGACAGCACATGTCTATGGCTAGGAAGCTTAACCATCTTTGATTAATGAGCTAGTCAAGTAGAGGCATACTAGGGACACTCTGTTTGTCTAGTTATTCACACATGTACTAAGTTTCCGGTTAATACAATTCTAGCATGAATAATAAACATTTATCATGATATAAGGAAATATAAATAACAACTTTATTATTGCCTCTAGGGCATATTTCCTTTAATTATATGATTTCAACTTCAAGACATTCAATTTATTCAACAATTTACTCATAGGATATAAGTGAAGCACAAGAGTAAATGACATAGAAAAGAGCTACATTGACGGGATATGAATGCCACTTACTTAGCCTCCCTGGAAACTATTTGAGGACTCTATTTTATTTAAAAAGTTTCAGATCTAAGTAATTTATTAAAACAGCAAGCAAAAAATGACAAACCAAGGATAGCACACATCATGTGAAGAAGCAAAAACTTAGGCTCAACCGATACTAACCGATAATTGTTGAAGAAGAAAGGTGGGATGCCTACCGGGGCATCCCTAAGCTTAGATGCTTGAGACTTCTTGAATACTATCTTGGGATGCCTTGGACATCCCCAAGCTTGAGCTTTTGTGTCCCCTTAATTCTTCTCATATCACGGTTTTCCTAAATCTCAAAAGCTTCATCCACACAAAACTCAACAAGAACTCATGAGACAAGTTAGTATAAACCAATGCAAAAACTTTATCATTCTCTACTATAGAAAATCACTAAAATTATTATTGAACATTGCATACTAAATTACTCTGCATATTTAATACTCCTATCCTCAAATAGGATCACTAAACAAGCAAACAAATGCAAACATAACAGCAATCTGCCAAAACAGTACAGTCTGTAAAGAATGCAAGAGTATCAATACTTATTCAACTCCAAACATTATGAAAATTTACCACACTATAGAAAATTTACCAGATCTTATTTTGCAAAAAGTTTCAACATTTTATCACATTCTGAATTTTCTAGGGAATTTTTGCAACTGCGGTAAACTTTCTGTTTTCAAACAGCAACATTTATACTTGCAAAATAAGCATGATGAAGGCTATGCTTCACATTTTTATTGAAATAAAAGATGGAAAACATTATTATAAATAAAATCAAGCAAATCCTAACAAAATAAATTGACGCTCCAAGCAAAACACATATCATGTGATGAATGAAAACATAGCTCCAAGTGAGGTTACCGATAAGGTTGGAGACGAAAGAGGGGATGCCTTCCGGGGCATCCCCAAGCTTAGTTGCTTGGATCTTCCTTGAATATTACTTTGGTGTGCCTTAGGCATCCCAAGCTTAGGGTCTTGTCACTCCTTATTCTCCTCATATTGACATCTCACCGAAAACTTGAAATCTTCAATCACACAAAACTTAACGGAACCTTGTGAGATAGGTTAGTATGATAAAGAGCAAACCATTTCACTTTGGTATTGTCAAAGACAAGATTAATAATTGTTCTCACACAATTCCTACTTTATAATATCATTTCCACAATTTATATTGAGCAATATAAGCCATGGAAACTAGAAAACAAGCAAATTATGCATTGAAAATAGAATCTGTCAAAAACAGAACAGTAAGTAGTAATATGTACTCAAACCATACCTCTGCTACTCCAAAAATTCGAAACAATTACGACAACCTAAGCAATTTATCTATTAATATTCTGCAAAAAGAATCATAATTTTATCATGCTTCTTTTAAAAACGAGAATTGTTTTCCTGAGAGCAAAAGTTTCTGTTTTTCAGCAAGATCAAATCAACTATCACCGTAAGCCTCCCAAAGGTCTTACTTGGCACTTTATTGAAAATAAAGCAATAAAACATGATTACTACGGTAGCCTAATCATTTGAACACACAAAAACAGTAGGTAAAAGTGTTGGGTTGTCTCCCAACAAGCGCTTTTCTTTAATGCCTTTTAAGCTAGGCATGATGATTTCAATGATGCTCGCATAAAAAATAAGAATTGAAACATGAAGAGAGCATCGTGAAGCATGTGACTAGCACATTTAGGTCTAACCCACTTCCTATACATAGGGATTTTGTGAGCAAACAACTTATGGGAACACGAATCAACTAGCATAGGAAGGCAAAACAAGTGCAACTTCAAAACAATCAACACATAGAGAAGAAACTTGATATTATTGAGATATGTAAGAGCATAAGTTCCTTCCTCATAATAATTTTTTGGAAACATCATGAATGGATTCAACAATATAACTATCACATACATCACTCTTTTCATGATCCACAAGCATAGAAGATTTATTACTCTTTATGGCATACATGTCATCATAATAATGATCATAGATAGCAACTTTATTGTCATAGTCAATTGAAACCTATTCCAAAATAGTGGATGTATCACTAAATAAATTCATGACCTCTCCAAATCCACTTTCATCAATATTGTAATAAGATTCAACACCCTACAAAATAGTGGGATCACTACTACCTAGAGTTTACACTCTACCAAACCCACTTTCATCAATGTAATCATCATAAATAGGAGGCATGCTATCATCATAATAAATTTTCTTATCGAAAGTAGAAGGAATCAAAGGATCATATTCATTAAGCAAAGCATCCTCAAGCTTAGGACAAGCATTATTTCCAGCAAATAAATCTTCAAACATATCATACTCATCAAACATAGCATCCCCAAGCTTGTGGTATTGCATATCATCATAATCATTCTTATCAATAGCATGAATGGCACCAATAGTATAGCAAACATTATTATCATATTCTTCCAAGCAAGTGCTAAAAATATTTTTCAAGACCATAATTGATATATTGTCTTCCCAATCATAATCATTACATAAAGTAGTACTCCCTCTGTAAACTAATATAAGAGTGTTTAGATAACTACAGTAGGGATCTAAACGCTCTTATATTAGTTTACAGAGGGAGTAGGTATCACAATATAATCATCCTCCATCAACATATTTGATTCACTTTCATGAGGCACAATGGTGATAGGAGCAACATTATTTGGGAGAGATACCTTTTTACCTCTATTATTTCTTCTTTTCTTCTTCTTTACCACATCATGTGTGGGTTTAATTAATCTTTTCAAGCTTCTTATTGATGAGATTGGTTGGATAGGAAGCTCATCCTCATTACCTGATTCATCATAATAAACACTAGGAGGGTATCGGGAAATATTTTCCCTTTCATTAGTACTCTCTTCATATTCTATTTGTTTTCTTGACTTTAGATAGTTGGAAATACAAGGATTCTCAATGCAATTTACCACACAAAACATATAAATTTCATCTAGGTCAAAATCAAGAAATCTCTCGAGATTAAATTTTGGAATACCCTTAGTTATATGTTTCATTTCTTCATACCCCAAAAGAAGACTAAGCTCTTTATGATGCTCAAGGGTAATAAAATTATCACAATTTTTGGACACGATTTGATCATGAAAGAATTTGCATTGGAGATTTAAATGACCATGTTCATTGCAAAGTTCACAAGGATGGCAGAAAAATTAAATCTTTCAGCACAATCATCTAGCCTTTCTTGCAACCTTTTCGTTTCTAAATATTTATGCTTCTTACAAAATCTATCTTCCCTTTTTGGTGTGCAATTGCACTCCCAATTCACTCCGCAAAAAGTGACATGCTTATAAGAAACATTTTTGTCATGACTTGTGCAATCATCATTAGTATTTTGGATATTCAAAGAATTTATACTAAAAACATTGCAATCATGATTGTCACTCAAATATTTTGTGCCAAACATTTTATTGACTTCATCTTCTAACAATTGAGCACAATTTTCCGAACCATCATTTTCAAGAAAGATATTATAAAGATGATCAATAATATGATGCAACCTCAATTCCATTTTTTGTAGTTTTCTTTTATAAACCAAACTAGTGATAAAACAAGAAACTAAAATATTCAATTGCAAGATCTAAAGATATACCTTCAAGCACTCACCTCCCCGGCAACAGTGCCAGAAAAGAGCTTGATGTCTACTACGCAACTTTATTCTTGTAGACACGTGTTGGGCCTCCAAGCGCAGAGTTTTGTAAGACAGTAGCAATTTTCCCTGAAGTGGATGACCTAAGGTTTATCAATCCATGAGAGGTGTAGGATGAAGATGGTCTCTCTCAAATGACCCTCGAACCAAATACAAGAAGTCTCTTGTGTCTCCAACACACCCAATACAATGGCAAATTGTATAGGTGCACTAGTTCGACGAAGAGATGGTGATAAAAGCGTAATATTGATGGTAGAATTATATTTTTATAATCTGAATAAATAAAAACAGCAAGGTAGAAAATAGTAAACGGGCACAAAAATGGTATTACAATGCTTAAAAATGAGGCCTAGGGTTCGTACTATTGCTAGTGCAATCAAAATGCTTAAACGAAAAATGGCAACCCCTTTTTTGAGCTTAAACGATGAGTACGACCTATGATCAAGTGTTCTCACTTGACTCCTCGGTCAATATACTCTGACATAGGTGACTTTGTCGCCGACCAATTCTAGATGAAGTTCTCTAGTGTTTTCCTGTGCTCTTGCATTTGTCACTTGCATGTTTTTTTTCATTTTTCCCTTTAATAAAAAAACTTCATCTAGATTTCTTTATGTTCTCTGTTTTGTTCTGCATTCCGTGCATCCAATTCATTGCAAATACTTCAGTTAATTCCTTGCAAATCTTTGTGAGAGATCTTATTTGCCTAGTGAGCTGAGATGACGATTGTTTTCTCTCTGAGTTGAATTCGGCCTCACTGGTTTGTTTCTTTCGGCTAAACCGAAACAACTCGGTGCCACCAAAGAGAAAGACTCGGTGTTACCGATTTCACCATTGAGAGAACACTTTGTCACTTGCATCTTGCATATTTGTTCCAGCTCCACTCGATGATTCTTGACCTCTACCAGCATCTTACATTACATGTTGCTTTGTCATGTGACTCAAGTACCAAACCTATTCGACTCACACTCCAGAAGATCCCTTCTTGGAAATTGATGTTAAAGGGGGAGAGAGAGAGATCACATTCTAGCTTAATCACATCAAAGGGAGAGAGAGACCCTATGGTAAGGAAAGTTTTCTTAGTCTCCCCAGATGCTTGGTGTCCAAAGAGGAGAGAAGATACATGTCTTCAAGAGGGGAAAGACATGTTAGTATGTGTTATGATTGTTTTGCTCTGATTTTCTTTTCCCTATCTTCTCCCATTATCAAAAATAATATTCAGGGGGAGAAAGACATCTAAGGGAAGGAAATCTTTGAATTCATTGCATATGTTTTTGGGGTCATGTCTATATCCAATAGGGTACCTAGTACTCACTCTCTACATGTCATCCCAATCTTGGTACTCTTGTGGTTTTCGGTTCTTGCATTGCTTAGTAGGTGTTCATGTGTTATCTAACCTTGTTTACTCAGGTTCATCCCTTCCAAATCTACCTCAAGACCACAAGGTAAGTATATGCATCACATCCATGTGCATGATGATTTCTTGCTACTGTACATATTTTTTGCAAGAAGAAATCATGAACATGGAGGTGCATTTCCTATATTCACACCATTTGCTCTCATGCATATAGCCAAGATACATGTAACTCATTGCTTTCTCTATCATGATTATGCATTCACATGCTCTTATATTCACATTCACATGATTGCATACATGTAGGGGGAGCCTATGCATGTTACATGCCTTTCCAAAGCTTTACTTGTTATTCTTCATATCTTTATCTAAAGCTTTGATGTATGTTGTCATCAATTACCAAAAAGGGGGAGATTGAAAGCACAAGTGCTCCCTGGGTGATTTTGGTAATTAATGTCAACATATCTCTTGTTGGACTAATACTTCTATCTAGTATATTTCAGATGAGTTCAACAGTGGAGTGGCTTGGACAAGAGGATGTGGAGCCCCTTTAAGATGCTGAGGACAAGGATTGGCAAACTCCCAAGACTCTTCATTTTGATTTTAGTGATCCAAGATCACATTGAGTCCATAGGAAAGCCAATACTATTAAAAGGGGATGAGGTGTTGCTTAATGGCTTGCTTGCTCAAAGTGCTTAGTGATATGCTCCAAAGCCCTCAACCACTTTCTCATTTCCACATATGTCTCAAACCAGAAGTCAAACTCAGCCCCACCGATTTGATCTATCCGGCGCCACCGAGTTCATTTGACATAGCCACTGCCAGAAACCCTAATAAGTTTGGCCTCACCGATGGGATCTCGGTCTCACCGAGATGGGCTTGCAAACTCTTTGTTGCCTTTTGCAATTATTTCGGTCCCATCGAGATAAGCAATCAGTCCCACCGAGTTTGCTTGAACAACTCTCTATTTTGCTTATTACCAAAATCGGTCTCACCGAGTTCATGTGATCGGTCTCACCGAGATTACGTTATGCCCTAACCCTAATGAAATCGGTCCCACCGAGTTGACATGTCGGTCCCACCGAAAATCCTAATGTTCACATTTTGAACTAAATCGGTCTGACCGAGTTTAACTATTCGGTCCCATCGAGTTTGGTAAATTGTGTGTAACGGTTAGATTTTGTGTGGAGGCTATATATACCCCTCCACCCATCCTCCATTCATGGAGAGAGCTTTCAGAACATGCCTACACTTCCACCATTCATTTTCTAAGAGAGAATCTCCTACTCATGTGTTGAGACCAAGATATTCCAATCCAACCACAATAATCTTGATCTCTAGCCTTCCCCAAGTTGCTTTCCACTCAAATAATATTTCCACCAAATCAAAATCTGTGAGAGAGAGTTGAGTGTTGGGGAGACTATCATTTGAAGCACAAGAGCAAGGAGTTCATCATCAACACACCATCTATTACCTTTTGGAGAGTGGTGTCTCCTAGATTGGTTAGGTGTCACTTGGGAGCCTCCGTCAAGATTGTGGAGTTGAACCAAAGAGTTTGTAAGGGCAAGGAGATCGCCTACTTCCTGAAGATCTACCCAAGTGAGACAAGTCCTTCATGGGCGATGGCCATGGTGGGATAGACAAGGTTGCTTCTTCGTGGACCCTCTGTGGGTGGAGCCCTCCGTGGACTCGCGCAACCGTTACCCTTCATGGGTTGAAGTCTCCATCAAATTGGATGTACGATAGCACCACCTATCAGAACCATGCCAAAAATCTCTGTGTCTCCAATTGCGTTTGCACACTCCAATCCCATCGCTTTACTTTCTTGCAACTTGCATGCTTTAATTTCTGCTGCTCATATACTCTTGCCATGCTTGCTTGAAATGTAATGTGAATGTTTAAACTTGTGCTAAAACTCCACCTTAACTTGAAGAAATTAAAAAATGCTACTTTTCATTGTTAAGGGTCTAACTACCCCCTCTTCTAGACACCTCATCTCGATCCTACACCCTCTTTCATGGAAGCCTTTGGAGATGATGCATTTACAAAGTTTGATGTGAGGGCTATGATCCCCAATGATATCTGAGTTGCATTCTGAGTTAATTCCTTGTCCACTAATTTCCATCTTTTCTACCATAGATACCAAGCTGAAATAACTATCATTTCTCATACATTTTGGTACCCCATAATACGCAAATCCTGGTCTGGAAGAAGTAGAAAGTATTCCAATATCACCTCTCCAGCACGATCAACCTCACAAGCTTTATCAATAAGCTCATCCATACCTAGCCTCTTCCAAACCTCCTTTGCTTTACTGCAAAGGAAAAGCATGTGTTTCGTGTCTTCTAAACCCTGAGAGCAAGTAGGGAAAATGGGCGAGACCTTCATGTGTCTATTAGCGAGTGCGACCCGACATGGGAGTGTGCCATGTAATGTATGCCATATAATTTTTTTTGACTTTTGTCGCACAAGATAACTTCCATATCTAACATCATATAGGGTTAGATGTGGTTCGCCCCATCCCATTAAAATGTTTTAGTTTACTCCCATACTAATAATTCCACTCCGTGAAGTAAGCGGATTATACCGAGAACATACCGTTTTTCGTATAACTCCAGGAAATGAAACATGTCATATCATGTTTCAAAAGTGGATTGAAAGAATCTGTTGTTCGTCAATGGGCCACATAGTTTGTCTAATTAGGTTCTCATCCCAATTATTGGAGGCAGGGTCAATCAGGTCAACCACTTTCGATAACAATTGTCCCCCCTTAGGGGTCACAATCTTCCTAGTGGCACAATTTGGGATCCTGGCATCTTCCCAAATATTGATGTTATGTCATTCCCCACTCACCAAATATAGCTACGTTTCAGAGAAGTTATGCCTGCCATAATGCTTTGCCAGGTGAATGAAGCGTCATACTTTGGCTTGAAATTCAACAAATCGCCATCGGGATAGTACTTGGCCCTTAGAATAGTAGCACACAATGAATCAGGGTTATCAAGAAGACGCCATGCCTGTTTGGAGAGCAAAGGCAAGTTGAAACAGTGGATATCACGGAATCCCATTCCTACTTGGTTTTTTGGTACACACATTTTCCACCAGGCCATCCAATGCATCCTCCTCTGGTTCTCCTCGTCTCCCCGCCAGATATGCGTTATCGCGTCAATGATTCTTTACAAATTCTTTTAGGAATTTGAAAGACTGACATTGCATGTGTAGGCATGGCTTGGATCACAACCTTGAGCAGATCTCCTCCCCCCGGAAGACAGTAATTTTTCCTTCCAACCACTAATTTTCTTAACAACTTGTTCAATCAGAAATTTAAAGCAGTCTGTTTTATCTACACCCACATTTGCTGGCAAGCCCAAGTATTTTCCATTCAGTGCCTCGGTCGTTATATTAAGCGTTGTACATAGTTATTCTCTGATCTCTATCGTTGTATTAGGACTAAAGAAAATACAAGACTTTTCCACGCTTACCAATTGTCCCGACGCTGCACAATATAAATCTAGTGTTGATTTTAGGGCCGCCGCACTATGTTGGTTGGCTTTTATCAAGATCAATGAATCATCCGCAAAGAGAAGATTTGTGACTGGCGGGGCGTCTGTACAGACTTTAACTCTTGATATGTTTTCATTCTCCTCAACATGCGTAAGCAAGGCATTCAACCCCTCTATGCACAACAGAAATAGGTATGGTGATAGCGGTTCACCCTGCCTCAACACTCTAGTAGGCATGAAACTCTCACTTTCCTCTACATTGATCCTTACTCTGTATTCGACAGTTGAGACACATTGCATAATCAAATTCACCCATTCTCAATGGAAACCCAATCTCAATATAATCTCTTTCAAAAAAGGCCACTCAACTCTGTCGTATGCTTTGTGCATGTCAAGTTTTATAGCACACAAGCCCTCTTTACCTTCTATCTTGTTCTTGATTGTGTGAAAACATTCATAGGCCACTAAAATATTATCCATTATCAATCTACCCAGTACAAATGCACTTTGTGTTGGACTAATAATTTTTGGAAAAAAAACTTCAATCGAGAAGCCACTATTTTTGCAATTATTTTGTATACCACATTACATAAGCTGATCGGCCTAAATTGGGTTACCTTTTCTGGTGTATTAATCTTACGAATCATCACGATCGCCGTATCGTTCCAATCGTTCGGGATAGTGCATGTGTTTATTGCTTTTAGAACCTCCTCAATTAGGTCCTCCCCCAACATGGGTCAGAACCTTTTGTAGAAAATAGCATGGAGTCCATCTGGCCCTAGAGCTTTTAAGTCCCCAATATCGAATAAAGCTTGCGGACATCTCTGCGGCATAAGGGGCAAGTAGAGCATTGTTCATTTCATTTGACACTCTCCTACGGACAAGTGATAAAGCGTCTTGGTTCGAATGCTGAACTTCCGATGTTAAAAGCTTTGAAAAATATTCAATGACATGATCTGTCAACTCCTTCTCTTTTATCCAGTTTCCAGACTCATCTAAGAGTTTCTTTACATTATTTACTTTTTTCCTGGCCGTGCCAACGTTATTGCATCAAGACTTTTTCTCTGTGAAGTTAGTGGCGACAACACATGTATCTTCATGTTTGGTGGTGCTATTTAAGTACCAGGTTTTGAGCTTCAATGTGAACCCTAGGTCTGACATTCATTGGTTGTTCGTGATAGTGGCGGTTTGCACTCACTTGTTTATGACACTATCTAGAGTTTGCTCTGACTTTCTCTCTTGGGTGAAATCCCATAATCTCGTCTTTGTGGTTGCCCGGCCATGACGGATTTGATGCATTGTCCCCTTTCTTTGATAGTGTTGTCGAACATTCTCGTAGTCTGGTGTCGTAAAATGAAGTGGTAGTTGATGGTTTGCCGCAGTGGGTCTTCTGCCTCGCTTAGAACTTTCATGGGTATTTTTTGCATTGAAACAGATGCTTTATTGATCAAGAATCATATAGTTACAATCAGCCGCAGACAGTTCTCTAGTAACTCATGACTCTTCTCAATCTAGCTCTCAAAGAAGTCAAGCGTGTAAGCGAGGTTAGCACGTTGATTCACTGGGTTATTTGGCACTTCTCCTAACATGGCAAATTTAAAGCTAAACTCCCAGCCTATAAAGCCAACAAACTTTCTCATGTTGCCAGACTTACTCTCATAAATTCAGTTTTCGCATCTATTCTGGTGTACTATGATACGTCTCCAACGTATCTATAATTTTTGATTGCTCCATGCTATATTATCTACTGTTTTGAATGTTTATGGGCTTTAATATACACTTTTATATCATTTTTGGGACTAACCTATTAACCCAAAGCCCAGTGCCAGTTTCTGTTTTTACCTTGTTTTAGGGTTTTGAAGAAAAGGAAAATCAAACAGAGCCCAATTGACCGGAAACTTCACAAAACTTATTTTTGGATCAGAAGAATCCCAGAAGACTTGGAGTGCACGTCAGGGGATCTACGAGGAGGCCACGAGGCAAGGGGCGCGCCCTCCACCCTCGTGGGCCCCTCATGGCCCCCCTGACGTACTTCTTCCGCCTATATATCTCCATATATCCTAAAAACATCCGAGAGCACAATAGATCGGGAGTTTCGCCTCCAGAAGCCTCTGTAGCCATCGAAAGCCAATCTAGACCCGTTCTGGCACCCTGCCGGAGGGGGAATCCCTCTCCGGTGGCCATCTTCATCATCCCGGCGCTCTCCATGACGAGGAGGGAGTATTCCACCCTCGGGGCTGAGGGTATGTACCAGTAGCTATGTGTTTGATCTCTCTCTCTCGCGCGCGTTCTTGATTTGGCACGATCTTGATGTATCGCGAGCTTGGCTATTATAGTTGGATCTTATGTTTCTTCTCCCCCTCTACTCTCTTGTAATGGATTGAGTTTCCCCTTTGAAGTTATCTTATCGGATTGAGTCTTTAAAGATTTGAGAACACTTGATGTATGTCTTGCCGTGCGTATCTATGGTGACAATGGGATACCCCGTGATTCACTTGATGTATGTTTTGGTGATCAACTTGTGGGTTCCGCCCATGAACCTATGCATAGGGGTTGGCACACATTTTCGTCGTGATTCTCTGAGAAACTTTGGGGCACTCTTTGAGGTTCTATGTGTTGGTTGAATAGATGAATATGAGATTGTGTGATGCATATCGTATAATCATACCCATGGATAATTGAGGTGACATTGGAGTATCTAGGTGACATTAGGGTTTTGGTTGATTTGTGTCTTAAGGTGTTATTCTAGTACAAACTCTAGGGCTGTTTGTGACACCTATAGGAATAGCCCAACGGATTGATTGGAAAGAATAACTTTGAGGTGGTTTCATACCCTACCATAATCTCTTCGTTTGTTCTCCAATATTAGTGACTTTGGAGTGACTCTTTGTTGCATGTTGAGGGATAGTTATATGATCCAATTATGTTATTATTGTTGAGGGAACTTACACTAGGGAAAGTATGAACCCTAGGCCTTGTTTCCTACCATTGCAATACCATTTATGCTCACTTTTACCATTAGTTACCTTGCTGTTTTTATATTTTCAGATTACAAAAACTATTATCTACTATCCATATTGCACTTGTATCACCATCTCTTCGCCGAACTAGTGCACCTATACAATTTACCATTGTATTGGGTGTGTTGGGGACACAAGAGACTCTTTGTTATTTGGTTGCAGGGTTGCTTGAGAGAGACCATCTTCATCCTACGCCTCCCACGGATTGATAAACCTTAGGTCATCCACTTGAGGGAAATTTGCTACTGTCCTACAAACCTCTGCACTTTGAGGCCCAACAACGTCTACAAGAAGAAGGTTGCGTAGTAGACATCAAGCTCTTTTCTGACGCCGTTGCCGGGGAGGCGAGGAAAGAGGCACTAACACCCCGTCAACTAAGCTCTTTTCTGGTGTCGTTGCCGGGGAGGTGAGTGCTTGAAGGTATATATTTAGATCTTGCAATCAAGTCTTTTAGTTTCTTGTTTTATCACTAGTTTAGTCTATAAAAGAAAACTACATAAAAATGGAATTAAGGGTACCTCATATGCTTCATATTTTGAATATCTATCATGGAAATAAGGATTCCAATAATTGTGCTCAAGTGCTAGAAGAAGAATGCATTAGAATGTTTGGCACTAAATATTTGAATGATGAGCATGATTGCAATGTTGTTAGTATGAATTCCTTGAATATCTATGATGTTAATGATATGCAAAGCCACAAGCTTGGAGAAGCTATGTTTGATGAAGATGATATTTTTTGTCCCCCAAGTTTTGATGAGCAAATTTATTATGATGAAAGCATGCCTCCTATCTATGATGATTATTGTGATGACACGTATGCTTTAAAGAATAATGATAACAATGAAACTTGTCATCTTGATTTCAATTTTCAATCCCATGATAGTTACTTTGTTGAGTTTGCTCCCACTACTATTCATGAGAAGAAATTTGCTTATGTGGAGAGTAATAAAAATTCTATGCTTGTAAATCATGAAAATAATGCTTTGTGTGATAGTTATATTGTTGAATTCATTCATGATGCTACTGAAAATTATTATGAGGGAGGAATATATGCTTGTAGGAATTGCAATAATACCAAGTTTCCTCCCTATGTGCTTAAAGTTTTGACGTTATGCTTGTTTTACCTTCCTATGCAAGTTGATTCTTGTTCCCACAAGTTGTTTGCTCACAAAATCCCTATGCATAGGAAGTGGGTTATACTTAAATGTGCTAGTCATATTCTTCATGATGCTCTCTTTATGTTTCAATTCTTATCTTTTCTGTGAGAATCATTGAAATCATCATGCCTAGCTAGGGGCATTAAACGATAGCGCTTGTTGGGGGGCAACCCAATTTTATTTTTGTTCCTTGCTTTTTGCTCCTGTTTAGTAATAAATAATTCATCTAGCCTCTGTTTAGATGTAGTTGTATGTGTTAATTAGTGTTTGTGCCAAGTAGAACCTTTGGGAAGACTTGGGTGAAGTCTTTATGATCATGCTGTAAAAAACAGAAACTTTAGTGCTCATGAGAACTGCTATAATTTTTATTTGGAAAGCACTATTTAGTTAATTCTTTTTTCAGATGATTAATAGATAAATTCATCACTTCCATAAATTTATTTTAGAATTTTTGGGGTTCCAGATCTTGCGCTAGCTACAGATTACTACAGACTGTTCTGTTTTTGACAGATTCTGTTTTTCGTGTGTTGTTTGCTTATTTTGATGAATCTATGGCTAGTAAAATAGTTTATAAACCGTAGAGAAGTTGGAATACAGTAGGTTTAACACCAATATAAATAAATAATGAGTTAATTACAGTACCTTGAAGTGGTCTTTTGTTTTCTTTCGCTAACGGAGCTCACGAGATTTTCTACTTTGAGTTTTGTGTTGTGAAGTTTTCAAGTTTTGGGTAAAGATTCAATGGACTATGGAATAAAGAGTGGCAAGAGCCTAAGATTGGGGATGACCAAGGCACCCCAAGGTAATATTCAAGGACAACCAAGAGCCTAAGCTTGGGGATGCCCCAGAAGGCATCCCCTCTTTCGTCTTCGTTCATCGGTAACTTTACTTGGAGCTATATTTTTATTCGCCACATGATATGTGTTTTACTTGGAGCATAATTTTATTTTATTTTGTTTTCCTTGATGTTTGAATAAAATACCAAGATCTGAAATTATTAAATGTTAGAGAGTCTTCACATAGTTGCATAATTATTCAACTACTCATTGATCTTCACTTATATCTTTTGGAGTAGTTTATTGTTTGCTCTAGTACTTCACTTATATCTTTTAGAGCATGGTGGTAGTCTTATTTTGAAGAAATAGATGAACTCTCATGCTTCACTTAGATTATTTTGAGAGTCTTAAATAACATGGTAATTTGCTTAAATAATCCTAATATGCTAGGTATTCAAGACTAGTAAAAACTTTCTTATGAGTGTATTGAATACTAAGAGAAGTTTGATGCTTGATGATACGGAGGTAATAATATCAAAGTCGTGCTAGTTGAGTAGTTGTGAAATTGACAAATGCTTGTGTTGAAGTTTGCAAGTCCCGTAGCATGCACGTATGGTAAACGTTGTGTAACAAATTTGAAACATGAGGTGTTATTTGATTGTCTTCCTTACGAGTGGCGGTCGGGGACGAGCGATGGTCTTTTCCTACCAATCTATCCCCCTAGGAGCATGCGCGTAGTACCGAGGTTTTTGATGACTTGTAGATTTTAGCAATAAGTATGTGAGTTCTTTATGACTAATGTTGAGTCCATGGATTATACACACTCTCACCCTTCCATCCTTGCTAGCCTCTTCGGTACCGTGCATTCCCCTTTCTCACATTGAGAGTTGGCGCAAACTTCGCCGGTGCATCCAAACCCCGTGATATGATACGCTCTTTCACACATAAACCTCCTTATATCTTCCTCAAAACAGCCACCATACCTACCTATTATGGCATTTCCATAGCCATTCCGAGATATATTGCCATGCAACTTTCCACCATTTCGTTCATCATGACACATTCATCATTGTCATATTACTTAGCATGATCATGTAGTTGATATAGTGTTTGTGGCAAAGCCACCATTCATAATTCTTTCATACATGTCACTCTTGGTCCATTGCATATCCCGGTACACCGCCGGAGGCATTCGTATAGAGTCATACTTTGTTCTAGTATCGAGTTGTAATCATTGAGTTGTAGATAAATAGAAGTGTGATGATCATCATTAATAGAGCATTGTCCCAAAAGAAAAAAGAAGGGCCAAATAAAAAAAGAAAGGCCAAATAAAAAAATAAAAAATAAAATAAAAGGGGCAATGCTACTACCCTTTTTCCACACTTGTGCTTCAAAGTAGCACCGTAATCTTCATGATAGAAAGTCTCTTGTTTTGTCACTTTCATATACTAGTGTGAATTTTTCATTATAGAACTTGGCTTGTATATTCCAACAATGGGCCTCCTCAAGTGCCCTAGGTCTTCGTAAGCAACAAAGTTGGATGCACACCCAGTAGTTTCTTTTGTTGAGCTTTCATACATTTATAGCCCTAGTGCATCCGTTGCATGGCAATCCCTACTCCTTGCATTAACATCAATCGGTGGGCATCTCCATAGCCCATTGATTAGCCTCGTTGATGTGAGACTTTCTCCTTTTTGTCTTCTCCACATAACCCCCTCATTATTCTATTCCACCCATAGTGCTATATCCATGGCTCGCGCTCATGTATTGCGTGAAAGTTTATAGGTTTGAGATTACTAAAGTATGAAACAATTGCTTGGCTTGTCATCGGGGTTGTGCATGATGAGAGCATTCTTGTGTGACGAAAATGGAGCATGACTAAACTATATGATATTGTAGGGATGAACTTTCTTTGGCCATGTTATTTTGAGAAGACATAATTGCTTAGTTAGTACGCTTGAAGTATTATTATTTCTATATCAATATGAACTTTTATCTTGAATCTTTCGGATCTGAATATTCATACCACAATTAAGAAGAATTACATTGAAATTATGCCAAGTAGCACTCCGCATCAAAAATTCTGTTTTTATCATTTACCTACTCGAGGACGAGCAGGAATTAAGCTTGGGGATGCTGATACGTCTCCAACGTATCTATAATTTTTGATTGCTCCATGCTATATTATCTACTGTTTTGAATGTTTATGGGCTTTATTATACACTTTTATATCATTTTTTGGACTAACCTATTAACCCAGAGCCCAGTGCCAGTTTCTGTTTTTACCTTGTTTTAGGGTTTCGAAGAAAAGGAAAATCAAACGGAGTCCAATTGACCTGAAGCTTCACGGAACTTATTTTTGGATCAGAAGAAGCCAGAAGACTTTGAGTGCACGTCAGGGGATCTACGAGGAGGCCACGAGGCAGGGGCGCGCCCACCCCCTCATGGGCCCCTCGTGGCCCCCCTGACGTACTTCTTCTGCCTATATATCTCCATATACCCTAAAAACATCCAAGAGCACAATAGATCGGGAGTTCCGCCGCCAGAAGCCTCCATAGCCACCGAAAGCCAATCTAGACCCATTCTGGCACCCTGCCGGAGGGGGAATCCCTCTCCGGTGGCCATCTTCATCATCCCGGCGCTCTCCATGATGAGGAGGGAGTATTACACCCTCGGGGCTGAGGGTATGTACCAGTAGCTATGTGTTTGAGCTCTCTCTCTCTCTCTCGTGTTCTTGATTTGGCACAATCTTGATGTATCACGAGCTTTGCTATTATAGTTGGATCTTATGTTTCTTCTACCCTCTACTCTCTTGTAATGGATTGAGTTTCCCCTTTGAAGTTATCTTATCGAATTGAGTCTTTAAAGATTTGAGAACACTTGATGTATGTCTTGCCGTGCGTATCTGTGGTGACATTGGGATACCCCGAGATTCACTTGATGTATGTTTTGGTGATCAACTTGCGGGTTACGCCCATGAACCTATGCATAGGGGTTGGCACACGTTTTCGTCGTGATTATCCGGTAGAAACTTTGGGGCACTCTTTGAGGTTCTATGTGTTGGTTGAATAGATGAATATGAGATTGTGTGATGCATATCGTATAATCATACCCACGGATACTTGAGGTGACATTGGAGTATCTAGGTGACATTAGGGTTTTGGTTGATTTGTGTCTTAAGGTGTTATTCTAGTATGAACTCTAGGGCTGTTTGTGACACCTATAGGAATAGCCCAACGGATTGATTGGAAAGAATAACTTTGAGGTGGTTTCGTACCCTACCATAATCTCTTCATTTGTTCTCCCTATTAGTGACTTTGGAGTGACTCTTTGTTGCATGTTGAGGGATAGTTATATGATCCAATTATGTTATTATTGTTGAGGGAACTTACACTAGCGAAAGTATGAAACCTAGGCCTTGTTTCCTATCATTGCAATACCGTTTATGCTCACTTTTACCATTAGTTACCTTGCTGTTTTTATATTTTCAGATTACAAAAACTATTATCTACTATCCATATTGCACTTGTATCACCATCTCTTCGCCGAACTAGTGCACCTATACAATTTACCATTGTATTGGGTGTGTTGGGGACATAAGAGACTCGTTGTTATTTGGTTGCAGGGTTGCTTGAGAGAGACCATCTTCATCCTACGCCTCCCACGGATTGATAAGCCTTAGGTCATCCACTTGAGGGAAATTTGCTACTGTCCTACAAACCTCTAGACTTGGAGGCCCGACAACGTCTACAAGAAGAAGGTTGCGTAGTAGACATCATACTACATGTCAAATATTCCTTTTCCAAAAAAAATCATCTCCAAACTAATGGCTATTATTAAAAACTTTTGGTGGGTAGGAGTGAAAGAGGAGAAAAATTCTAGATCCCTTGGCCTCCGAGCCTGGAAGGATATTTGTGCTTCAAAACATGAAGGGGGACTTGGCATTAGAAACTTGGAGGCTACTAATATAAGTTTGATCCTTGGAGTTGCCTGGAGGATTGCAGAAAACCCTAATAGCCACATCTCAAAAGTACTATAGTCCAAATATTTTCCAGATACTTCTTTTTGGAGAGCTAACACTAATACTCCCAAATCTGCCTTTTGGGCATCCATTCTGAAATTCAAACCCATGCTCATCAACAATTATTTCTACCAGCTTGCACGAGGCAACATTTCCCTTTGGAGCTCTCCATGGTATAGTTCTTGGGAATCCATGTATGATCACCTTGTCATCCAAGAAAATAATTTTAACTACCCTACTTTGGTAAAAGACCTTTGGATACCTAATCAGAAGCATTGGAATGAAAATCTTATTGTCTCTCTTTTTGATATGGAAACAGCCAATGTTATAAAACAGGTTCCTATTATGAATACAGAAGAGGATGATATCTTGTGCTGGAAACTAATGCCTACAGGGAAATTCTCCTCAAAGAGTGCATATAAACTCTGCTTACAGGTCTTGCAACAGGAAGGGGAGGCACAACCCAGAGCTATCTCTAATAACACAAAAATGCTTTTGAGTCAAGTCTGGAAAACAAAGAAAATGGCTCCAAGAATTCAAACCTTTGCTTGGAGACTACTGAGGAAAGCACTACCATCAGGTAAGAGAGCAGGTAAATACTCAAAACACATAAGTAAACTATGTGCTAGATGTGATGCAGAAGAAGTTGATTTGCACATATTTTTCAAATGCCCTATTGCAACAGCTGCATGGTTGCAAATCCTTGGTACATAAGAATAGATCAGATACTGCATAATGCTGATTCCTGAACTTCGGTTATTTTGAACATTCATAAAACTAATCACGCTCATGCTACGTTGAGCAATATTTTCACTTTCATGTGGTGTATATGGAAGTACATGAATGACAAGCTTTTCCAGGAAAAAGATGCATTTCCTTTGCAGGTTCACTTTGCAGCCCATGCACTCTATAAGAGCTTATCTTTGGAAAAAGCTATTGTACTACATGAACAATCATGAACCAATGTTCTTAATGCAGGCACACAAAGAAATAGCGTCCTAATTCAAGGAAGTACGGTTGAAGCTCAAAATACTCAATTTCCAAACAAGAACTTTACTGATGCAGCATGGCAGGAAGAAGAAGATGGCAATTCAGCACAAAATACAAACACGGGTCTTGGAATTTACTTGCAGGTACAACAGAATGAACACAGGATAGAAGCAACAATATTGGCTACTGCAGCAAATGCTATTTCACCACTACAAGCAGAGGCATGGGGTCTCAAATTTGCAGCAATTATTCTAGACAAATTAAAGATACATGAAGCAGTGGTATTCACGAACAATACTACATTAGCTATAGCAGCTGCGGCCAGGTCTCCCAGGTCACAGCCCAGCCATTGGCAAATCAGAAACTTCATTGCAGATTTTTGTGAAATCACACATTCAAAGCAGATCCAGGTTTTTCACACTCCTAGAGCATACAACAGTAAAGCACATGGAGCAGCAAAAATAGCCAAGATGCAGAATGATACACTTCTTGATGACTCAAGATTCAGATGTATTAATGAGGATCACTCTAATGGGCATTGTCCCCTGATAGAGGCATTGATAGATGTATTTTTTACAGGGGTATGTCATCATTCATGTAAACTATTTTTAAGTTAACTGATTGGCGCTTTGAGCGCCTTTTCCTGTTCAAAAAAAAACACATGACAAATCGAAAAGGAGGCAAAACCAAGAGACATTTCCCCTATTTCCTTCAAGATAGGTGCTACAATCGAACAGAAATTGTTACGAGAGATCCAAAGGTTAACAACCTGTACGGAGTCCACCTCCATGGTGACGTGAGAGAAGCCTCGAAGTTGAGCAATGATTATGTGTATATTATTATGCGAAAGACGAACGTGTAGTTGTATTTGTAACCTCTTGGTGCGACACTACAAGTCAATAAAAGGGTCATTTATCAGGAAAAAGTCAACAAGTATTTGCACGTGTGTTAATCTTTTCCTTTTGATGTGAAGTTTATGCCATAGAGATGTGTCTTAAGATGTTGTGGATGTTCTTTTTTTTGAAAATTTGAGCTACTTTATAAACTTATATCCGACGCAATTTCAATCATTGCACCGAAGAGGAGAATGGACGCACCTAAGCTAAGACATATTACACCTAGGGCAATGCAATGTTCAAGAATTTTTTTTGGGGGGGGGGGACAGTTCAATTGCCGACTTCCCTTGAGAGAAATTAATTCAGAGTCCTAAACATTGCGTTAGATTATTCACAATAATTCAAAGTACTTCACATTTTTTATCGGTGGGAAAGATAAACTACCGCATCAATGAAACGATGCCACTTTCCCAACAGTAGGGTGGTATGGAATTTGAGAACATGAGTGAACCTATCCAAATTCTACATCAGAATCCGACCACACTTGATGAATTTGTCTTGAGAGATCAACAAATTCGACATCGAGCAACTCATGAGCAGCTCAGGAAAGATCCGATTGAGCATCCGATGGCAGTTAAAAGAGACAGTTGGAATATATGTTCGAGTTGAATTCAAGTTTGAACTATATTTCAAAACTTACTTGGATTGTAATATTTTAATTAGAACTATTGTCGCATTTGAATATTTTCACCCATCAAAGATTTGGCATCTTATTATTTTGAGCTCATCACGGACTAAAAAATATAGGTAGGCATTGTTGGATGACAGGCTAACATATCATTGTCCATCGAGTCTGGATCAGTCCACGCAAATACAGAGTTGTTTTGAAGGCTGTTGTTGGAGGTGCCTTAATGTTCAAGAATTTTTTAGGGAACAGATCAGTTAGCCGGCCCGACGTGAAGTGAAGAGGTTGGGAGAGTGTGACTTGGCTAGGTCATCCGACTAGGGTGTCTATGAGGACATGGGTAGGGACGGTATGAGTCATAAGAGAAACTCCAATGGGGCAACCCATTTCATCCGCTCGCGTCTGTTTGGGTCAGCGTTGATAAAAGTGGAGGCCCAACACGTAGACCCAAACTCAAATCGTGTCCACCTGGCGTCCGCGTCGACCCATTTCTGGCCCAAAATTGCACCTAGAATGCGTCAGCACGGACAAGAAGCGGACGCGCCGTGCGTCTGATACGTCCATTTTGCATCACGCTTTTATATCGATATTTATTGCATTATGGTCTGTTATTACACATTATGTCACAATACTTATGCCTATTCTCTCTTATTTTACAAGGTTTACATGAAGAGGGAGAATGTCGGCAGCTGGAATTCTGAGCTGGAAAAGGCGAAAATATTAGAGACCTATTCTGCACAACTCCAGAAGTCCTGAAACTCCACGGAAGTCAGTTTCAGAATATATAAAAAATATTGGGCCAAGGAAGTACCAGAGGGGGGCCACCCACCATCCACGAGGGTGGGGGCGCACCCCCCTGCCTCGTGGTCCCCTGGCAGGCCTCCGGTGCCCATCTTTGGCTATATGAAGTCTTTTGCCCTGGAAAAAATCATAAGCAAGCTCACGGGACGAAACTCCGCCGCCACGAGGCGGAACCTCGACAGAACCAATCTAGGGCTCCGGCGGAGCTGTTCTGCCGGGGAAACATCCCTCCGGGAGGGGGAATCATCACCATCGTCATCACCATCGATACTCTCATCGGGAGGGGGTCAATCTCCATCAACATCTTCACCAGCACCATCTCAAGTCAAACCCTAGTTCATCTCTTGTATCCAATCTTTGTCTCAAAACCTCAGATTCGTACATGTGGGTTGCTAGTAGTGTTGATGCTAGTTGGCTTACTTGGTGGAAGATCATATGTTCAGATCCTTTATGCATATTAATACCCCTCTGATTATGAACATGAATATGATTTGTGAGTAGTTATGTTTGTTCCTGAGGACATGGGAGAAGTCTTGCTATAAGTAGTCATGTGAATTTGGTATTCGTTCAATATTTTGATGAGATGTATGTTGTCTCTCCTCTAGTGGTGTCATGTGAATGTCGACTACATGACACTTCACCATTGTTTGGGCCTAGGGGAAGGCATTGGGAAGTAATAAGTAGATGATGGGTTGCTAGAGTGACAGAAGCTTAAACCCTAGTTTATGTGTTGCTTCATAAGGGGCTGATTTAGATCCATATGTTTCATGCTATGGTTAGGTTTACCTTAATACTTCTTTTGTAGTTGCGGATGCTTGCAAGAGGGGTTAATCATAAGTGGGATGATTGTCCAAGGAAGGGAAGTACCCAAGCACCGGTCCACCCACATATCAAATTATCAAAGTACCGAACACGAATCATATGAACGTGATGAAAACTAGCTTGGCAATAATTCCCATGTGTCCTCGGGAGCGTTTTCCTTATATAAGAGTTTGTCCAGGCTTTTCCTTTGCTACAAAAAGTATTGGGCCATCTTGCTTCACCTTATTTACTTTTATCACTTGTTACCTATTACAAATTACCTTACCACAAAACTATCTGTTACCGATAATTTCAGTGCTTGCAGAGAATACCTTACTAAAAACTGCTTATCATTTCCTTCTGCTCCTCATTGGGTTTGACACTCTTACTTATCGAAAGGACTACAATAGATCCCCTATACTTGTGGGTCATCAAGACTCTTTTCTGGCGCCGTTGCCGGGGAGTGAAGCGCCTTTGGTAGGTGGAATTTGGTAAGGAAAATTTTATATACTATGCTGAAATTTACTGTAACTTGTTACTATGGAAAGTAATCCTTTAAGGGGCTTGTTTGGGGTATCTTCACCCTGACCAGTAGAGCAAAGAGTTGCTCCTCAACCTACTGAACCTACTGAAAATGTTTACTTTGAAATTCCTTCGGGTATGATAGAGAAACTGCTAGCTAATCCTTTTACAGGAGATGGAACATTGCATCCCGATCTGCACCTAATCTGTGTGGATGAAGTTTGTAGATTATTTAAGCTTGCAGGTATGCCCGAGGATGGTATCAAGAAGAAGTTCTTCCCTTTATCTTTGAAGGGAAAGGCATTGACATGGTTGAGTATATGTGATGATCTGGGATCATGGAACTACAACCGATTGAAACTACAATTTCATCAGAAGTTTTATCCTATGCATCTTGTTCGTCGTGATCGTAATTTTATATATATATATATATATATATATATATATATATATATATATATTGGCCTCGTGAAGGAGAAAGCATCACTCAAGCTTGGGGGAGGCTTAAGTTAATGCCCGAATCATGAGCTCTCAAGAGAAATTATTATTCGAAATTTTTATGCTCAGCTTTCTCTCAATAATGGCTCCATGCTTGATACTTCTTGTACTGGATCTTTTATGATGAAGACTATTGAATTCAAATGGGATTTATTGGAAAGAATTAAACACAACTCTGAAGATTGGGAACTCGGCGAAGGTAAGGAGTCAGGTATAACACCTAAGTTTGATTGTGTTGAATCTTTTATGGATACCGATGCTTTCCGTGAATTTAGCACTAAATATGGACTTGACTCTGAGATAGTAGCTTCTTTTTGTGAATCCTTTGCTACTCATGTTGATCTCCCTAAGGAGAAGTGGATTAAATATCATCCTCCCATTGAAGTAAAAGTAGTTGAACCTATTAAAGTTGAAGAAAAGACTATCACTTATAATATTGATCCTATTGTTCCTACCGCTTATATTGAAAAACCACCTTTCCCTACTAGAATAAAGGATCATGCTAAAGCATCAACTGTGGTTCGTAAGAGCAATACTAGAACACCTATACCATATGTGCAAATTAAAGTTGAACCTAGTATTGCTATGGTTAAAGATCTCTTGTCTGGTAATATTGATGGGCATGTTATTTACTTATGCGATGAAGCTGCTAGAATTGCTAGACCCGATACTAAAAATAAACATAGACCTGTTGTAGGCATGGCTGTTATTTCAGTTAAAATAGGAGATCATTGCTATCATGGCTTATGTGATATGGGTGCTAGTGCTAGTGCAATACCCCAATCTTTATATTAAGAAATTATGCATGATATTGCACCTGCTGAGCTAGAAGGTATTGATGTTACAATTAAGCTTGCCAATAGAGATATTATTTCACCTATTGGGATTGTTAGAGATGTTGAAGTCTTGTGTGGGAAAGTTAAATATCCTACCAATTTTCTTGTTCTTGGTTCCCCACAAGATGACTTTTGTCCCATTATATTTGGTAGACCCTTCTTGAATACTATTAATGCTAAGATAGACTGCAAAACGGATATTGTTTCTGTTGGTTTAGGGGATATGTCTCATGATTTTAATTTTGCTAAATTTCGTAGATAACCCCATGATAAAGAATTTCGTAGTAAGGATGAAATTGTTGGTCTTGCTTCTATTGCCGGGCCTCCTAATGATCCTTTAGAACAATATTTGCTAGACCATGAAAATGATATGTTTATGAATGAAAGAAGGGAAATAGATGAAGTATTCTTTAAATAGGGACCTATTTTGAAACACAATTTGCCTGTCGAAATTCTAGGGGATCCTCCTCCACCCAAGGGTGATCCGTGTTTGAGCTTAAACCATTGCCTGACACTCTTAAATATGCTTATCTTGATGAAAAGAAGATATATAATGTTACTATTAGTGATAACCTTTCAGAGCAAGAAGAAGAGAAATTATTGAAAACACTGAAGAAGCACTGTGCTGCTATTGGATATACTCTTGATGATCTTAAGGGCATTAGTCCCACTCTATGCCAGCACAAAATAAAATTGGAAAAAGATGCTAAACTGGTTGTTGATCACCAACGATGGTTAAATCCTAAGATGAAAGAAGTGGTAAGAAAAGAAATACTAAAGCTTCTTGAGCTAGGTATAATTTATCCCGTTGCTGATAGTCAGTGGGTAAGTCCTGTCCATTGTGTCCCTAAGAAGGGAGGTATTACTGTTGTTCCTAATGATAAAGATGAATTGATCCCACAAAGAATTGTTACATGTTATAGAATGGTAATTGATTTCCTCAAACTAAATAAAGCTACTAAAAAGGATCATTACCCTTTACCTTTTATTGATCAAATGCTAGAAAGATTATCTAAACATACACATTTTTGCTTTCTAGACGGTTATTCTGGTTTCTCTCAAATACCCGTGTCAAAAGAGGATCAAGAAAAGACCACCTTTACTTGTCCTTTCGGTACCTTTGCTTATAGACGTATGCCTTTTGGTTTATGTAATGCACTTGCTACCTTTCAAAGATGTACGACTGCGATATTCTTCGACTCCTACGAAAAGATTGTTGAGGTATTCATGGATGATTTTTCTGTATATGGAACTTCTTTTGATGATTGCTTAAGCAACCTTGATCGAGTTTTGCAAAGATGTGAAGAAACTAATCTTGTCTTGAATTGGGAGAAGTGTCACTTTATGGTTAATGAAGGCATTGTCTTGGGGCATAAAATTTCTGAAAGAGGTATTGAAGTTGAAAAAGCCAAAGTTGATGCTATTGAAAAGATGTTGTGTCCTAAGGACATCAAAGGTATAAGAAGTTTCCTTGGTCATGCCGGTTTTTATAGGAGGTTCATTAAAGACTTCTCAAAAATTTCCAGGCCTCTGACTAATCTCTTACAAAAAGTTGTTCCTTTTGTCTTTGATGATGATTGTGTAGAAGCATTTGAAATACTTAAGAAAGCTTTGATTTCTCCACCTATTGTTCAGCCACCTGATTGGAATTTACCCTTTGAAATTATGTGTGATGCTAGTGATTATGCTGTAGGTGCTTTTCTAGGACAAAGAGTTGATAAGAAATTAAATGTTACCCAATATGCTAGTAAAACCCTAGACAGTGCCCAGAGAAATTATGCTACTACTGAAAAGGAATTTTTAGCAGTTGTATTTGCTTGTGATAAGTTCAGACCTTAAATTGTTGATTCAAAAGTAACTGTTCACACTGATCATGCTGCTATTAAATATCTTATGGAAAAGGAAGATGCTAAACCTAGACTTATTAGATGGGTTCTCCTACTACAAGAATTTGATTTGCATATTATCGATAGAAAGGGAGCTGAGAACCCCGTTGCAGACAACTTGTCTAGGTTAGAGAATGTTCTTGATGACCCACTACCTATTGATGATAGCTTTCCTAACGAATAATTAGCTATCATAAATGCTTCTCGTACTGCTCCATGCTATGCTGATTATGCTAATTACATTGTTGCTAAATTTATACCACCGAGTTTCACATACCAACAAAAGAAAAAGTTTTCTATGATTTAAGACATTACTTCTGGGATGACCCACACCTTTATAAAGAAGGAGTAGATGGGGTGATTAGACTTGTGTACCTGAGCATGAACAGGAACAGATCCTACACGAGTGTCACTACGAGGCTTATGGAGGACACCATGCTGGAGATAGAACTGCACATAAGGTATTGCAATCCGGTTTTTATTGGCCTACTCTCTTCAAGGATGCCCGTAAGTTTGTCTTGTCCTGTGATGAATGTCAAAGAATTGGTAATATTAGTAGACGTCAAGAAATGCCTATGAATTATTCACTTGTTATTGAACCATTTGATGTTTGGGGCTTTGATTAAATGGGATTGTTTCCTTCCTCTAATGGGTATACACATATTCTAGTTGCTGTTGATTTTGTTACTAAGTGGGTAGAAGCTATTCCAACTAGTAGTGCCGATCATAACTCCTCTATTAAGATGCTTAAAGAAGTTATTATCCCAAGGTTTGGAGTCCCTAGATACTTAATGACTGATGGTGGTTCACACTTTATTCATGGTGCTTTTCGTAAAATGCTTGCTAAGTACGTATGATGTTAATCATAGAATTGCATATCCATATCACCCACAGTCTAGTGGACAAGTAGAACTGAGTAATAGAGAGCTTAAATTAATTTTGCAAAAGACTGTTAATAGATCTAGAAAGAATTGGTCAAAGAAACTTGATGATCCATTATGGGCCTATAGAACTGCATATAAAAATTCTATGGGTATGTCTCCATATAAAATGGTTTATGGAAAAGCATGTCACTTACCTCTCAAACTAGAACATAAGGCATATTGGGTCATTAAATAGCTCAATTATGATTTCAAACTTGCCGGTGAGAAGAGACTATTTGACATTAGCTCACTTGATGAGTGGAGAACCCAATCCTATGAGAATGCCAAACTGTTTAAAGAAAAAGTTAAAAGATGTCATGACAAAAGGATACGAAAATCTGAGTTTAATGTAGGTGATTATGTATTATTATACAACTCTCGTTTAAGATTTTTTGCAAGAAAACTCCTCTCTAAATGGGAAGGTCCTTACGTTATTGAGGAGGTCTATCGTTCCGGTGCCATAAAAATCAACAACTTCGAAGGCACAAATCCAAGGGTGTTGAACGGTCAAAGAATCAAACATTATATCTCAGGTAATCCTATAAATGTTGAAACTAGTGTTATTGAAATCGTAACCCCGAGGAGTATATAAGGGACACCTTCCAGAACGTTTCAGCCTCCGAAAAGGAAGAGGTATGTGGTACGGTAAGTAAACCGACTCCAAAACAGTTCTAATAGCAATTTTTCTCCGTTTTGGAATATTTAAGAAAATAGGGAAATAAGAAGCATTCCGAAAAGGACATGAGGCGTCCACGAGGGTGGAGGGCACGCCCCCTGCCTCGTGGGCACCTCGTGTGCCCTCCAGACTCTGTTTTCTTGCACTATACTTCTTTTGGTCGGTAAAAATTGATTATATAATCTCCCGAAGGTTTTGAACACCGTACCACGCAAATATCTTCTGTCTTTGTTTTGAGTTGTTTTTCTGACAGATCTAGATCGCCATGACGTCTTCAAGTGCCCCCAAGGACAAGTTCTTCGAGAAGGTCATCAACCCCTACCTCGCGAAGGTGCTGCAACACCCTCAAACCATTGAGATGTGTGAGGGGTTGCTGCACATCCGCGATGTTGAGGGACCAAGGAGGACCGGAGGCGTGGAGACAAGACTCAAAGCAATGGAGCAACAAGTTTTCAAGTGCCAGGAGATGGTGGAACATGGACTCGACGCCAACCACATAATGATCATGGAGTTCACCAACAACACCAAGCTACATGCCAGGAACATTGGGGAGACCATCTTCAAGCTTCACGAGAAAATCAAGCATCTCCAAGCCCAGATTTATGACCCGCAAAACCAAAACTGTGAGTATGAATATAGATTCAAGAGGATGAGTTTGGCTGCAGATTCAAGGATCCCGGTGACTCGATCATCCTTCTATGATGGTGAGCCTATGCCTTGGAATATGGATGACAAGCCTACATCATCAACAACTCCATCATCACCACCTCAGAGGATGGAGACATAAACACATGGGTATGGGCACTCCCCTTGGCAACTGCCAAGCTTGGGGGAATGCCCCGGTATCGTATCACCATCACACCTTTTATCTTTACCATTTTTCTAGTTCAATCCTTTTGGTAATATCTTGATCTAGTAGAATAAAGTTTTAGTATGATCTAGTCTTGAGTTTTGCTTTATGATCCTTCTATGTAATGGAGTCCATGAGCCATATATAATAAAGATTAGTCTTGAGTCAAGGGCTTTACCATCTTGCTACGATCTTGAGAAAAAAGAAGGGGAGAGAAAGAATAAATAGAAATAAAGAGATCATATTGATCTTATCGAGAGTAATGACTTCACAAATAAAGAGTACGATGAATAAAAGTTGTTGAGAGTTGACAAACATAGTTTTGGTCATCGTTGCAATTAATAGGAAGTAATAAAGAAAGAGAGGTTTCTACATATAAATATACTATCTTGGACATCTTTTATAATTGTGAGCACTCATTAAAATATGACATGCTAAAAAGTTGATGTTGGACAAGGAAGACAACGTAATGGGTTATGTTTTCTTATATCCGAAATAAAGTATATTGTCATGGATCATCCAACATGTTGATCTTGCCTTTCCCCCTCATGCTAACCAAATTATTTGCACCAAGAAGAGATACTACTTGTGCTTCCAAATATCCTTAAACCCGGTTTTGCCATGAGAGTCCACCATTCTACCTATGGATTGAGTAAGTTCCTTCAAGTAAGTTGTCATTGTTGCAAACAATAAAAAATGCTCTCTAAATATGTATGATTTATTAGTGTGGAGAAAATAAGTTTTATACGATCTTGTGATGTGGAAGAAATAAAAGCGACAGACTGCATAATAAAGGTCCATATCACAAGTGGCAATATAAAGTGACATTCTTTTGCATTAAGATTTCGTGCATCCAACCATAAAAACACATGACAACCTCTGATTCCCTCTGCGAAGGGCCTATCTTTTATTCTTGTCTTATACTTCATACAAGAGTCATGGTGATCTTCACCTTTCCTTTTTACATTTTATCCTTTGGCAAGCACTGTGTGTTGGAAAGATCCTAATATATATAGCTTATTGGATGTGAGTTTTCATGAACTATTATTGTTGACATTACCCTTGAGGTAAAAGGTTGGGAGGCAAAACTATAAGACCCTATCTTTCTTTGTGTCCGATTAAAACTTCATACCCATAAGTATTGCGTGAGTGTTAGCAATTGTGAAAGACTAAATGATAGTTGAGTATGTGGACTTGCTGAAAAGCTCTTATATTGACTCTTTCCGTTATTATGGTAAATTGCAATTGCTCCTATGACTGAGATTATAGTTTGTTAGTTTTCAATGAAGTTTCTGATTCATACTTGAAATTGTGAATGAATTGTTACTTTAGCATAAGAAATCATATGACAATATATATATATATATATATATATATATATATGTTGTTGTTCTAAGAATGATCATGATGCCCTCATGTCCGTATTTTATTTTATGGACACCTCTATCTCTAAACATGTGGACATATTTTTCGATATCGGCTTTCGCTTGAGGACAAGCGAGGTCTAAGCTTGGGGGAGTTGATACGTCCATTTTGCATCATGCTTTTATATCAAAATTTATTGCATTATGGGTTGTTATTACACATTATGTCACAATACTTATGCCTATTCTCTCTTATTTTACAAGGTTTACATGAAGAGGGAGAATGCCGACAGCTGGAATTCTGGGCTGGAAAAGGAGCAAACATTAGAGACCTATTCTGCACAACTCCAAAAGTCCTAAAACTCCACGAAAGTCAGTTTCAGAATATATAAAAAATATTGGGCGAAGGAAGTACCAGAGGAGGGCCACCCACCATCCACGAGGGTGGGGGGCGCGCCCTACCCCCTGGGCGCGCCCCCCTGCCTCGTGGGCCCCCTGGCAGGCCTCCGGTGCCCATCCATGGATATATGAAGTCTTTTGCCCTGGAAAAAATCATAAGCAAGCTCACGGGATGAAACTCCGCCGCCACGAGGCGGAACCTTGGCGAAACCAATCTAGGGCTCCAGCGGAGCTGTTCTGCTGGGAAAACATCCCTCCGGGAGGGGGAAATCATCACCATCGTCATCACCATCAATCCTCTCATCAGGAGGGGGTCAATCTTCATCAACATCTTCACCAGCACCATCTTATCTCAAACCTAGTTCATCTCTTGTATCCAATCTTTGTCTCAAAACCTCAGATTGGTACCTGTGGGTTGCTAGTAGTGTTGATTACTCCTTGTAGTTCATGCTAATTGGTTTACTTGGTGGAAGATCATATGTTCAGATCCTTTATGCATATTAATACCCCTCTGATTATGAACATGAATATGATTTGTGAGTAGTTACGTTTGTTCCTGACGACATGGGAGAAGTCTTGCTATAAGTAGTCATGTGAATTTGGTATTTGTTCGATATTTTGATGAGATGTATGTTGTCTCTCCTCGAGTGGTGTCATGTGAACATCGACTACATGACACTTCACCATTGTTTGGGCCTAGGGGGAGGCATTGGGAAGTAATAAGTAGATGATGGGTTGCTAGAGTGACAGAAGCTTAAACCCTAGTTTATGTGTTGCTTCGTAAGGGGCTGATTTGGATCCATATGTTTCATGCTATGGTTAGGTTTACCTTAATACTTCTTTTGTAGTTGCGGATGCTTGCAAAAGGGGTTAATCATAAGTGGGATGCTTGTCTAAGGAAGGGCAGTACCCAAGCACCGGTCCACCCACATATCAAATTATCAAAGTACCGAACGCAAATCATATGAACGTGATGAAAACTAGCTTGACGATAATTCCCATGTGTCCTCGGGAGCATTTTCTTTTATATAAGAGTTTGTCCAGGCTTGTCCTTTGCTACAAAAAGTGTTGTAAATATTCCCTAGAGGCAATAATAACATGATTATTATTATATTTCCTTGTTCATGATAATTGTCTATTATTCATGCTATAATTGTGTTATCCGGAAATCATAATACATGTGTGAATACATAGACCATAACATGTCCCTAGTGAGCCACTAGTTAACTAGTTCGTTGATCAACAGATAGTCATGGTTTCCTGACTATGGACATTGGATGTCATTGATAACGGGATCATGTCATTAGGAGAATGATGTGATGGAAAAGATCCAATCCTAAGCATAGCACAAGATCGTGTAGTTCGTTTGCTAGAGCTTTTCCAATGTCAAGTATCATTTCCTTAGACCATGAGTCGTGTAACTCCCGGATGCCGTAGGAGTGCTTTGGGTGTATCAAATGTTACAACGTAACTGGGTGACTATAAAGGTATACTACAGGTATCCCCGAAAGTATCTGTTGGGTTGACACGGATCGAGACTGGAATTTGTCACTCCGTATGATGGAGAGGTGTCTCTGGGCCCACTCGGTAATGCATCATCATAATGAGCTCAATGCGACCAAGTGTTTGGTCATGGGATCATGCATTACGGTATGAGTAAAGTGACTTGCCGGTAACGAGATTGAACGAGGTATTGGGATACCGACGATCGAATCTCGGGCAAGTAACGTATCGATTGACAAAGCGAATTGAATACGGGATTGATTAAATCCTCGACATCGTGGTTCATCCAATGAGATCATCGTGGAACATGTGAGAGCCAACATGGGTATCCAGATCCCGCTGTTGGTTATTGACCGGAGAGTCGTCTCGGTCATGTCTGCGTGTCTCCCGAACCCGTAGGGTCTACACACTTAAGGTTTAGTGACGCTAGGGTTGTAGAGATATTAGTATGCGGTAACCCGAAAGTTGTTCGGAGTCCCGGATGAGATCCTGGACGTCACGAGGAGTTCCGGAATGGTGTGGAGGTGAAGATTTATATATAGGAAGTCCAGTTTCGGCCATCGGGAAAGTTTCGGGGGTAATCGGTATTGTACCGGGACCACCGGAAGGGTCCCGGGGGTCCACCGGGTGGGGCCACCTATCTCGGAGGGCCCCATGGGCTGAAGTGGGAGGGGAACCAGCCCCTGGTGGGCTGGTGCGCCCCCCATGGGCCTCCCCCTACGCCTAGGGTTGGAAACCCTAGGGGTGGGGGGCGCCCCACCTGACTTGGGGGGCAAGCCCCCCCTTGGCCGCCCCCCCCCTTGGAGATGGGATCTCCTAGGGCCGGCGCCCCCCTAGGGGCCCTATATATAGTGGGGGGGGAGAGGGCAGCTGCACCCAAGTCCCTGGCGCCTCCCTCTCCCCTCATAACACCTCTCCCTCTCGTTGGAGCTTGGCGAAGCCCTACCGAGATCACCGTTGCTTCCACCACCACGCCGTCGTGCTGCTGGATCTCCATCAACCTCTCCTTCCCCTTGCTGGATCAAGAAGGAGGATACGTCTTCCCCAACCGTACGTGTGTTGAACGCGGAGGTGCCGTCCATTCGGCGCTCGGTCATCGGTGATTTGGATCACGACGAGTACGACTCCATCAACCCCGTTCTCTTGAACGCTTCCGATCGCGATATATAAGGGTATGTAGATGCACTCCCCTCTCCCTCGTTGCTAGATGACTCCATAGATTGATCTTGGTGATGCGTAGAAAATTTTAAAATTCTGCTACGTTCCCCAACAGTGGCATCATGAGCTAGGTCTATGCGTAGTTTCTATGCACGAGTAGAACACAAGATGTTGTGGGCGTCGATTTTGTCAATTTACTTGCCGTTACTAGTCTTATCTTGATTCGGCGGCATTGTGGGATGAAGCGGCCCGGACCGACCTTACACGTACGCTTACGTGAGACAGGTTCCACTGACTGACATGCACTAGTTGCATAAGGTGGCTAGTGGGTGTCTGTCTCTCCCACTTTAGTCAGATCGGATTCGATGAAAAGGGTCCTTATGAAGGGTAAATAGAAATTGGCATATCACGTTGTGGTTTTGGCGTAGGTAAGAAACGTTCTTTCTAAGAAACATATAGCAGCCACGTAAAAATTTGCAACAACAATTAGAGGACGTCTAACTTGTTTTTGCAGCATGTGTCGTGTGATGTGATATGCCCAAAAGGATGTGATGAATGATATATGTGATGTATGAGATTGATTATGTTCTTGTAATAGGAATCACGACTTGCATGTCGATGAGTATGACAACCGGCAGGAGCCATAGGAGTTGTCTTAATTTATTTATGACCTGCGTGTCAACATAAACGTCATGTAATTACTTTACTTTATTGCTAAACCGTTAGCCATAGTAGTAGAAGTAATAGATGACGAGACAACTTCATGAAGACACGACGATGGAGATCGTGGTGTCATGCCGGTGACGATGATGATCATGGCACCCCGAAGATGGAGATCAAAAGGAGCAAAATGATATTGGCCATATCATGTCACTATTTGATTGCATGTGATGTTTATCATGTTTTACATCTTATTTGCTTAGAACGACGGTAGCTTAAATAAGATGATCCCTCACAATAATTTCAAGAAAGTGTCCCCCCTAACTGTGCACCGTTGCGAAGGTTCGTTGTTTCGAAGCACCATGTGATGATCGGGTGTGATAGATTCTAACGTTCGAATACAACGGGTGTAAGCCAGATTTACACACGCAATACACTTAGGTTGACTTGACGAGCCTAGCATGTACAGACATGGCCTCGGAACACAGAAGACCAAAAGGTCGAACATGAGTCGTATAGAAGATACGATCAACATGAAGATGTTCATCGATGATGACTAGTCCGTCTCACGTGATGATCGGACACGGCCTAGTTGACTCGGATCATGTATCACTTAGATGACTAGAGGGATGTCTGTCTGAGTGGGAGTTCATTAAATAATTTGATTAGATGAACTTAATTATCATGAACTTAGTCTAAAAACCTTTGCAAAATGTCTTGTAGATCAAATGGCCAATGCTCATGTCAACCTCAACTTCAACGCGTTCCTAGAGAAAACCAAGCTGAAAGATGATGGCAGCAACTATACGGACTGGGTCCGGAACCTGAGGATCATCCTCATAGCTGCCAAGAAAGCATATGTCCTAGAAGCACCGCTAGGTGAAGTACCCATCCTAGAGAACCAAGACGTTATGAACGCTTGGCAGTCATGTGCTGATGATTACTCACTCGTTCAGTGTGGCATGCTTTACAGCTTAGAACCGGGGCTCCAAAAGCGTTTTGAGCAACACGGAGCATATGAGATGTTCGAAGAGCTGAAAATGGTTTTCCAAGCTCATGCCCGGGTCGAGAGATATGAAGTCTCCGACAAGTTCTACAGTTGTAAGATGGAGGAAAATAGTTCTGTCAGTGAGCACATACTCAAAATGTCTGGGTTGCACAACCGCTTGTCCCAGCTGGACATTAACCTCCCGGATGAGGCGGTCATTGACAGAATGCTTCAGTCGCTCCCACCTAGCTACAAGAGCTTTGTGATGAACTACAATATCAAGGGGATGGTGAAAACTATTCCTGAAGTATTTTCAATGCTGAAATCAGCGGAGGTGGAAATCAAAAAGGAACATCAAGTGTTGACGGTCAATAAAACCACTAGTTTCAAGAAAGGCAAGGGTAAGAAGAACTTCAAGAAGGACGGAAAGGGAGTTGCCGCGGCTGGTAAATCAGTTGCTGGGAAGAAGCCAAAGAATGGACCCAAACCTGAGACTAAGTGCTTTTATTGCAAGGGAAAGGGACACTGGAAGCAGAACCGCCCCAAATACTTAGCGGACAAGAAGGCCGGCAACACTAAAGGTATATGTGATATACATGTAATTGATGTGTACCTTGCCAGTACTCATAGTAGCTCCTGTGTATTTGATACCGGTGCGATTGCTCATATTTGTAACTCAAAACAGGAGCTGCGGAATAAGCGGAGACTGGCGAAGGACGAGGTGACGATGCGCGTCGGGAATGGTTCCAAGGTCGATGTGATCGCCGTCGGCACGCTACCTCTACATTTACCTACGGGATTAGTTTTAAACCTCAATAATTGTTATTTAGTGCCATCTTTGAGAATGAACATTGTATCTGGATCTCGTTTAATACGAGATAGCTACTCATTTAAATCTGAGAATAATGGTTGTTCTATTTATATGAGAGATATGTTTTATGGTCATGCCCCGCTGGTCAATGGTTTATTCTTAATGAATCTCAAACGTGATGTTACACATATTCATAGTGTGAATACCAAAAGATGTAAGATTGATAATGATAGTCCCACATATCTGTGGCACTGCTGCCTTGGTCACATCGGTGTCAAACGCATGAAGAAGCTCCATACAGATGGACTTTTGGAGTCTCTTGATTTTTAATCATTTGGCATGTGCGAACCATGCCTCATGGGTAAAATGACCAAGACTCCGTTCTCCGGAACAATGGATCGAGCAACCAACTTATTGGAAATTATACATACTGATGTGTGCGGTCCAATGAGCGTTGAGGCTCACGGTGGCTATCATTATGTTCTCACTCTCACTGATGACTTAAGTAGATATGGGTATGTCTATTTGCTGAAACACAAGTCTGAGACCTTTGAAAAGTTCAAGGAATTTCAGAATGAGGTAGAGAATCAACGTGACCGAAAGATAAAATTCTTACGATCAGATCATGGGGGAGAATATTTAAGTCACTAATTTGGTACGCACTTAAGGAAATGTGGAATCGTTTCACAACTCACGCTGCCTGGAACACCTCAGCGTAACGGTGTGTCCGAACGTCGTAATCGCACTCTAGTGGATATGGTGTGATCTATGATGTCACTCACTGATTTACCGCTATCATTTTGGGGATACGCTCTAGAGACAGCTACATTCACTTTAAATAGGGCACCGTCTAAATCCGTTGAGACGACACCGTATGAATTATGGTTTGGGAAGAAACCTAAGCTGTCGTTTCTAAAAGTTTGGGGATGCGATGCTTATTTCAAGAAACTTCAACCTGAAAAGCTCGAACCCAAGTCGGAAAAATGCGTCTTCATAGGATACCCTAAGGAAACCATTGGGTATACCTTCTACCTCAGATCCGAAGGAAAGATCTTTGTTGCCAAGAACGGGTCCTTTCTGGAGAAAGAGTTTCTCTCGAGAGAAGTAAGTGGGAGGAAAGTAGAACTCGATGAAGTACTGCATCTTGAACCGAAAAGTAGCGCAGCTCAGGAAGATGTTCCTGTGGTGCCTGCATCGACTAGAGAGGAAGTTAATGAAGATGATCAAGGTACTTCGGATCAAGTTGCTACTGAACTTCAAAGGTCCACAAGGACACGTTCCACACCAGAATGGTATGGCAACCCTGTCCTGGAAATCATGTTGTTAGACAACGATGAACCTTCGAGCTATGAAGAAGCAATGGCGGGCCCAGATTCCAACAAATGGTTTGAAGCCATGCAATCCGAGATAGGATCCATGTATGAAAACAAAGTATGGACTTTGACAGACTTGCCCGATGATCGGCAAGCGATAGATAATAAATGGATCTTTAAGAAGAAGACGGACGCGAATGGTAATGTTACCATCTATAAGGCTCGACTTGTCGCTAAGGGTTATCGACAAGTTCAAGGGGTTGACTACGATGAGACCTTCTCACCCGTAGCGAAGCTGAAGTCCGTCTGAATCATGTTAGCAATTGTCGCATACTATGATTATGAGATATGGCAAATGGACGTCAAACGGCATTCCTTAACGGCTTTCTTAAGGAAGAATTGTATATGATGCAGCTGGAAGGTTTTGTCGATCCTAAGAATGCTAACAAGGTATGCAAGCTCCAGCGCTCCATCTATGGGCTGGTGCAAGCATCTCGGAGTTGGAACATTCGCTTTAATGAAATGATCAAAGCGTTTGGGTTTATGCAGACTTATGGAGACGCCTATGTTTACAAGAAAGTGAGTGGGAGCTCTGTAACATTTCTCATATTATATGTGGATGACATACTTTTGATGGGAAATGATATAGAACTTTTGGACAGTATTAAGGCCTACTTGTGAAAGTGCGTTATATCGACTAGAGGGGGTGAATAGGCAATATTTATGGAAGTCTTCGAAACGTGGAAGTTATGAAGACAAACGATAGAAATAAACCTATTACCATGCAGCGGAAGGTAGACTACACTAGGCAAGCCATAGTCAAGTGTTCAATGAAGTGAAAGCACAATGACTTAATAGCAGCAATGTAGTAAGGATCAGGTAGGAAGATATTATGAAGCCATACAGAGCATGCAATCACTCAGTGAAGACAAAAGATAGTGCAAACATACAATGACTTCACAAGGAGCAACAGTAAGTAAAGGGAAGGGAAGATGAAACCAGTGACTCGTTGAAGACAATGATTTGTTGGACCAGTTCCAGTTGCTGTGACAACTGTACATCTGGTTGGGGTGTCTAGGTATTTAAACCTTAGGACACACAGTCCCGGACACCCAGTCCTGAACACGCAGCTCAGGACACCCAGTCCTCACCGTATTCCCCTTGAGCTAAGGTCACACAGACCTCGCCCAATCACTCTGGTAAGTCTTCAAGGTAGACTCCCAACCTTCACAGACTTCGTTCACCGGCAATCCACAATGTCTCTTGGATGCTCAGAACACGACGCCTAACCGGCTGGAGGATGCACAGTCCTCAAGTGTAATAAGTCTTCAGATCACACAGACAAGAAGACTTAAGTGATGCCCAATTCTCTCTGGCTCTGGGTGGTTAGGGCTTTATCCTCACAAGGAATTCTCTCTCAAAGGCTTCGAGGTGGGTTGCTCTCAAACGACAAAAGTCGTACTCTCAATCTGAGCAGCCAACCGTTTATGGTTGTGGGGGGTGGGCTATTTATAGCCACTTGGCAACCCGACCTGATTTGTTCGAAATGACCCTGGGTCACTAAGGAACTGACACGTGTTCCAACGGTCAGATTTCAAACTCACACGGCAACTTTACTTGGGCTACAAGCAAAGCTGACTTGTCCGACTCTAGACAAGATTCGCTCTCATAGTCTTCACTCGAAGACATAGGTTTTTGGTTAGGCATCACTTCAGTCAGTCTGACTGGTTCTCTTGGACCCCACTTAACAGTACGGTGGTTCCTATGACTCAACACAAAAGAAAAAGAACTACGAAAGATCTAAGTCTTCGAGCTCCATAGGCTTCATGTGGTGTCTTCTCTTGTCATAGTCTTCAAATGTGAATATCTTCATATACCACCTTTGACTTCAATGTCTTCATACATTTTTAGGGGTCATCTCTGGTAGGAAAACCGAATCAATGAGGGACTTCTACCTGTGTTATCCTGCAATTCTCACAAACACATTAGTCCCTCAACTAGGTTTGTCGTCAATACTCCAAAACCAACTAGGGGTGGCACTAGATGCACTTACAATCTCCCCCTTTTTGGTGATTGATGACAAACTAGTTGAAGTTTTCAACGGGGAATATAATCTGTGAAATTGTAAAGGATAAGGAATTGTCTTCATAAGTTGCAAGGGCTCCCCCTGAAGATGTGCATATAGGTAATTTGCTTTTGGAATGCAAATGCACATGGCAGGTTGTACTTGTGGAGATCCACTTCAACTTATGATGACAATCCACTATGCATGTGAAAGTATATGAAGATAATGACATGCATAATGGAAAATGGACGTCTGCAGAATGATCTAAGTGCGGAATTCATCGTCGCACATGCGGAATTTATCATCGCAAAACAAAGTGGCAGATAAGTAGCAGACGACCATCGAGTTTAAGTGTTACAACTCAAAGAACCAAATGTAGCAAAACGAGAGTTGTAAGCACGAAGCAAAATATAAAGCACCCACCCATATGGACCCGCTTGAAGACTATCAACCTCATATGCTTCTCCCCTTTTGTCAGTAAGGACCAAAAAGGTTTGAAGACATAGAGCATCTACTCGTTCCCATGCGGAGTAGGTGAAGTAGCAGGGTCGTTGGTGGTGTTTGGCGGTGCTGAAGAGCTTGGAGCAGAGTTGACGCGTGCTGAAGGAGGTGGTGGTGAAGTAGCATCATCTTCATCCTCGATAACTCTGGCAGTCACTGTTGCAGCAGATGAAGAGAACTCAGAGTCTTCAAGGGGTGGAGTTCCTAGCAGCACAACTCTTCGAGGAGGTGTGGAGTCAAACTTGAATCGCTCAGTGAAGCCATCCTCTTGGAGATCATCTTCAGAACACATCATCGTTAGCCCTTTCCATGTACAGCGACAGGTTTCATGGGCAACGAAAGCATTCTTGGTGGCAAGATTGCGAATGCGATTAACTTCCACCAAGAGGCTTTTCATCTGACGCTTCAACCAGTCATGATGCCTATCATGTTTCTGATGAAGAGCCACAAGAAGCTCTCGGTCGTTGAGAACACGAGTGCACTTCTTGGGTCTTGGAGCAGTTGTACTATCAGTGGCTTCAGTAGACGCAGGGTGTGGTGCACGTGTAGTGCCAGCCAAAGGATACACCCGAGTGACTGCTTCAACTCCTTCAATGTTCTATGAGAAACTCTGATGCTCTACATTCTGAAGACTTAGAGGTTCCTTTGCAGGCTCAGGATAGATGGCTTTAGTAGAGATATCCACATCAGGAAGAAAAATCCTATGATTGCGAGCAGATGGCTGATATGAGATATCGGAGTGAAGTTTAATTAGCCGCATTACCCATGGGGCGTAGAACTTCAAGCCAAACAGATCAGAGCCCGATGCAGCAAGTTGGCGGATGAATAAGTCTTGTGCATTGAAGCATTTTCCATGAAGAATATAGAAGACCAAAGTCTTCATTGCACCCTCAAGCTTGGCATTTGGAGAGTGCCCTTTGATGGGCCAGAGAGTTCGCCTGATGATGTGATAGATGGTTCGTGGCAGATACTCAAGGTCTTCAACGAAGAACTCTGTTGGATAAGTAGCATCGTGGGGCAATGGCTTCATCATGCTGAGCATCTGACTCATATCAGGTTCCGGCCTCTTAAAGATGCTCTCAATAGCTTCACTATGCAGCTGACAGCCATGCTCGTAGAGATCGCCAGGAGTGGGCAAACTAGTGAGCTCAATGATGTCAAATGCATTGGCTTCGTGATGAACATTTCCGGTCATCCACTCCAGGACCCAAGTCTTCGGATCTCTGCTATTCCCGCGGATGTGAAGTGTGGCACAGAATTGGAGCAGCAGCTCTTCATTCCAATGCTCTTGGTCAGTAACGAACGGCAGCAGTCCAACTTCCATGAAGCAATCCAAAGCTTCTTCCAGATAGGGCAGACCAGCTATGGCTTTAATGTCAAGGCGCTTGTGTGGGAAGATGCGACCTTGGTTGTAAATAATGCATGAGTAATAGCTTCGCTGAGGATAGCTCCAGAATCGATCAGATGATATCCTTTCCCTTGAGTAGGGGTTCCTGGAGCTATCGAAGAATGTGTTGTCTGCCCTGAAGCCATTGATATTGAAGGAGCCAGGTGCTGATGCAGGACCTGGGAACCTTGGCAATCTTGGGATTGGCTTCTGTACCTGAGGCCTGTGCTCAACATGATAGTCGAACTGGGGACCGGCAGCAGACTCAGGAACAGAAGTGACAGGATCAGTGGCTTCGCTGTCTTCTTCTTCTGTTGGGGAGGGCTCCACATTAGCTTCATTGGTGGTTGTGGCAGCCGCAAGATTTTCATCCTCCACTTGACAAGCTGGAGGGTCGGTCACAGGCACGTTCTCCTTGAGAACTGCTTCTTGTTGGGACAGGGGAGTGGGAACTTGTGGGACTTCTTCTTCCGCGGCTGATGCAGCCGGATTGTCTTCAGCAGAGACTTGAGGCCTTGGACCTTTGTGAAGCCTGCGTAATGCGGGCGACGCCTGTGGAGTTGGAGTGGGCTGGGCCTCAAAGTATTCTTCCTCTTGTGGGCGATCCGCCCATGAAGCATCCTGTGCAATTGGCGTCAGTGGACGACCAATGCTGATGAGTTCACTGTTCTGAGGAAGGACTGCACCATCTTCTACATTGTCATGTTGACCAATGTCTTCAGCAGCGATGGGATCAGCTGCTGGAAAGTCCTCAGCTTCATGAGCCTCTGTGGAAGCAGGCTCATGGATGGTCAGTTGGCGTTCAGCTTCAGGATAGACCATAGAAATGGGTTCAACTATCAAGGGCTCTGTGGAAGCAGCCCGATCTTTCTTGGTCTTCCTCTTCTTCTTTGAGGGGGCAGTTGGAGAGGCTTCAGAATGTTTCCTCTTCCTGGCTTCAGCCTCAGCAGTCCTTGTCTTCTTGAGCTCTGAAGCTGTTGACCGGCTTTTTGGCTTCGAGCCAGTCATTTTAGTTTGGAAGACAATAGGAACTGCTTCCTGCCTTGGTGCGTCAGGTTCAGCCATAGCAGGCTTCTTCTTCTTCTTTGCGGCCATCCTGGGGTCGATGCCAGGACGCCCAAGGGCCTTGCGCTTCTCAGCCTCATTGTAGGCTTGTACACATCTGTCAGCCAGAGTCTTCATGCGCTCACGCGAACCCTGAGCTTCTGCACGTTTCTTTACAAAGGCTTCCTTGAGCTCGTGCATCATACTCTTGAAGTTCTTCACTTCCTGCATGCTGAGCTTGGCCATATGCTTCTTGAACTGAGCCTTTTCATAGTCAATCTTTTGCTTCAGTTCAACAATGCGCTGGGCAATAGCAAGTTCTGAAGCAATGGCGCCTTGGAAGGCGACACTGAGGCCAATTGGTAGCTGCGGATCTTCAAAGCTGATGTTTGGCGTGTCAAACCACTCGTCAATGAAGTTGTGGATGATGGTCACATCAAAGAGAGGCAGATCATTGAAGATTTCTGCTTCTTCTTTGCTCTTGATGAGTTGCTCAAGAGCATCATCTGCTAGATCTTCATCACTTGACAGATCAATGTCGTCATTGCGCAGAATGGCAGCAGCAGTTAGCTATTGTCCGGTGTGAGGCAGAGGCATCTTGACTTTCTAGGGCTTGGAGATGCGAGATAAGTCTTCGGACTGCACACTGTCTTCAGGAGGTGCAGTTGCCAGTGGCTTCGCCCTTGAGATTTTTGGTGAGGGGGCAGGCTTTGAAGCTTTAGGCTTCTTCATCTTCTTTGTCTTCGGCACTGCAGGAGCCTCTTCTGATTTAGCGTCAGTTGCAGGCTCATTCACTGCAGTCCCTTGAACTAAGATGCGGGTGATGAGGCCTTCAAGGTTGTAGAAAGGACCGATGACATTGGGTTCTGCATCTCGTGTGCCATCTGCCCTTGGTGCTGAGGGACCAGGGTTGAAGTCTAACCCCAAAGTCTTCTTGTTCTACTTCGCTGAGTTCTGGGCAAACTGGAAGTTGCGCTTGAATAGATTGTCGTCATGACACCATAGTAGTGACGATGGGTGTGCATCAGCTGGCTGTGGCCCACGGACCATGCAGGGATAGAAGCCTTGAGCAATGGCTTCATCTCTGGACCTGGGTAGAAGATTCTTGTATTGGATGTCTCCCCATGATCTCTTGATGGCATTTTTCTCAGCATATTCTTGGGTTACAAATCGGTATTTGAACCATTGTTCCGCCCAATATCTTCGAATCCATTGGATTCGGGTCTTGCGCTGATTGTAATCCTCTTCAGGATCTGTCTTGTACAGTTTTGAGAGTTCATCTGGCAGATCTCTGGATGTTTCTCCATGACGCGTTCTGCCACCCTTCCTTGCTGCTTTCTCTGAAGCCATAAACTTTAACTTGAAAGGCTTCAACACGTTCAAAGGCTTCAAAGGTTTTCGCTTGCTGGACCAACAGGAACTGACTTCGGGAGAATTAATGTGATGCTGTAAGAATTCTGCAAATGAATGCAGACTATGAGAACCAAAGGATTCTCCCACGGACATGTACCTGTGACAGCATTAAGGTGCGAGGGAAGGGGAAGAGGTCATATGCATTCTCAGAAGATTTTGAAGATAAATCAGTTTAGAAGACATTGACCTCATTTTGCGAAGACATTCACTCATAGATAAGGAGTTGGTTCCAGATTTGTACGAATCCACAGATCAGTACAAGTGAGGAATCTAACTACTTTGTGAAGCATAAGTGAATATACTAGGCATGTTATGAGATGCAGTATGAGAGAGATCTAACTTGTGTGAATAGAAACTGCTTGTGGTAGAAAGTGACAAATCCATAGGATCAACGGTGTTGTAAAAAGGAAGTTTTATTTACCACACTAAGAACTGCTAGACGAAGTGGAAGATGAGGCCGAGCAGTTCGATCTTCCGTGCCCTAACTTGGCGACGGAGGACACCTACGGCCACGGCGGAGAGGACAATGTCTGCGGTCGGCGTGAAGACGGCGTCGGAGAGGTTGCGGCAGCGAAGCGCTTCGTCGCCGGCGTCATCGAGGGCTAGCGGTGGCGCTAGGGTTCGTGCGAGAGTGGAAGAAGAGATAATGACCGATGTGAAGTGTGTATTTATAGGTACATGGGCGGCACTGCGCTATTACACAGGTGCCCCTGGCGATTTGCATCTGAGGAACACGTGGCCATTATGCGGAATTTTGGGGTTTGTTCCACGTCCCATGCACGCCTTGATTGTCGGGTGGTCGTTCCTACTTCATGTGGAGGAATGAGCATTGAAAACGGACTTAATGGTTGTCTCTGTATCTTCTGCTGACAAGGACGCAGAGAAGACATTTGACAGTTTCAATAGAATGCATATGATTTGGAGAGATAGAATTTGAGATAGAAAGCATAGAGAGGTTAGGGTCCGATCACATTCACTTAGTTCAAAAGATTCAACAATGAAGACATAGCTATAAGTGAATGCTGTAGAGGACAGAACACTAATATATATATATATATATAATCAACATAGTGAAGATAATCATGAAGATATGTTGAGATCGAAGCCAAACCAAATGTGAAGACATTGCAAGGTAACGTCATGAGTGAAACACTTCAAAATAGAACATTTGGTGGTGGCGTTACCCACCGTATAGGAAGTATTAGACCCAGACACGGCGCACAATTATCATGGCGCTCCGAAGTCAAATTCCACATTAATGTATTCACACTTAGAATGTATGTCTTCATTGATTGAAGATATACTTTACTTTGTGTGTTGCACATATAAGTCATCAATATGCATAAGGGTTAGGATGTGTGCCTGATCACAGGACATTTGAGGATTCCAGGATATTTAGCTCACATCGTAACTTGCAAAATCTCTTCTCATCCAAGGGATTGGTGAAGATATCTGCCAATTGCTCTTCAGTGTTGACGTGTATGATATCAATATCTTCCTTCACAACATGATCTCTGAGAAAGTGATGACGAATTTCAATGTGCTTGTCTTCGAGTGCTGAACTGGGTTGTTGGCGATCTTGATGGCGCTTTCGTTGTCGCAGTAAAGTGGCACTTGTTTCAGATGAATGCCATAGTCCTTGAGTGTTTGCTTCATCCACAGAAGCTGAGCGCAGCAAGATCCAGCAGCAATGTATTCAGATTCAGCAGTGGAGAGAGATACACAGTTCTGCTTCTTTGAAGACCAACATACAAGTGATCGTCCCAGAAAGTGACATGTGCCTGATGTAGACTTGCAATCAACTTTGTCACCAGCATAATCAGCATCCGAGAATCCAACCAGATCAAACTCTAAGCCCTTTGGATACCATAATCCTAGAGTTGGGGTGTGAGCCAAATATTGAAGAATTCGCTTCACAGCTAAGTGATGTGACTCCTTTGGTGCCGCTTGAAATCGAGCACACATGCAAACACTAAGCATAATATCTGGCCTAGATGCACATAGATAAAGTAAAGAACCAATCATGGAGCGGTATACCTTTTGATCGAACTCTTTACCATTGTCATCGGGACCCAGATGATGTTTGGCTGGCATTGGTGTTGTGAAGCCTTTGCAGTCTTGCATACCGAACTTCTTCAGGCAATCTTTGAGATACTTCTCTTGAGATATGAAGATGCCGTTGCGTTGTTGTCGTATTTGAAGACCGAGGAATAACTTCAGCTCTCCCATCATGGACATCTGATATTGCTCTTGCATCATATATCCAAACGCTTCACTGTACTTCTGATTGGTGCAGCCGAAGATAATGTCATCCACATATATTTGGCACACAAACAGTTCACCATCATATGTCTTCGTGAAGAGAGTGGGGTCTAGGGAACCAGGTATGAAGCCTTTGCTCTTCACGAAGTATTTGAGTGTGTCATACCAGGCCCGAGGGGCTTGTTTGAGGCCATACAGTGCCTTGTTGAGCTTGTATACCATGTCAGGATGTTTTGGATCTTCAAAGCCAGGCGGTTGTGCAACATACACTTCTTCTTCAACCTTGCCATTGAGAAAAGCACTCTTCACATCCATTTGATATAGAAGTATGTTGTGATGATTTGCATAGGCCAGCAGTATGCGTATGGCTTCAAGTCTAGCCACAGGAGCAAATGTTTCATCGAAGTCAATGCCTTCCACTTGAGTATATCCTTGAGCAACGAGACGAGCTTTGTTTCTGACAACTTGACCATGCTCATCTTGCTTGTTGCGGTATATCCATTTGGTGCCTATTATATTGTGCTTCCGTGGATCAGGACGCTTAACTAGTTCCCATACATTATTCAGCTCAAACTGTTGAAGCTCTTCTTGCATAGCTTGAATCCATTCAGGTTCCATGAAGGCTTCTTCAACTTTCTTGGGTTCTGTTATTGAGACGAATGCGAAGTGCCCACAGAAATTTGCTAGCTGAGTTGCCCTTGAACGAGTGAGTGGACCGGGTGCATTGATGCTATCAATTATTCTTTCAATCTGCACTTCATTGGCAACGCGAGGATGTACAGGGCGAAGACTTTGCTCTTGCTGATCATTGTCGTTGTTAGAAGGAATGTCTTTAGGCTGAGCATTGTCTTCATGTTGATCAGGTGCTGAGATGATAAGTTCTTCTTCAGGATGAGCTTCAGAAGGTATAATTTCTCCAGTTCCCATTAGCTTGATTGATTCACTGGATGGAACTTCATCTAGCACATTTGGCAGTTGCTCTCTTTGTGAACCATTGGTCTCATCGAACCGCACATCCACTGTTTCAACCACTTTGTAATGAAAGAGATTGAAGACTCTGTAGGAGTGCGAATCCTTTCCATATCCAAGCATAAAACCCTCATGTGCTTTTGGTGCAAACTTTGAGGTGTGATGTGGGTCCTTGATCCAGCACCTTGCGCCAAATACTCTGAAGTAACTGACATTTGGCTTCTTGCCAGTAAGGAGCTCATAAGATGTCTAGTTCAGAAGCTTGTGAAGATAAACACGATTGATTGTATGGCATGCAGTATCAATGGCTTCAGGCCAGCATTTTCTTGGGGTCTTGTATTCATCTAACATCGTTCTGGCCATCTCAATGAGTGTTCTGTTCTTGCATTCGACGATGCCATTCTGCTGTGGCGTGTACGGGGCTGAGAATTCATGTGTGATGCCCAAGGTATCAAGATATGTATCAAGGCCAGTGTTCTTGAATTCAGTGCCATTGTCACTTCTAATGTGCTTTATCTTGGCGCCATAATTGTTCATAGCTCAATTGGCGAAGTGTCTGAAGACATCCTGCACTTCAGTCTTGTAAAGGATTATGTGCACCCAAGTGTATCTAGAGTAATCATCAACAATAACGAAGCCATAGAGGCATGCAGTAGTAGTAAGAGTTGAGTAATGAGTGGGACCGAAAAGATCCATGTGAAGTAGTTCGAAGGGTCGAGTAGTGGTCATGATTGTCTTCGAAGGATGTTTGGCCCTCGTCATCTTCCCTGCTTCACAGGCACCGCATAAGTGGTCTTTCTTGAACTTGACGCCCTCGATGCCTATGACATGCTTCTTCTTCGCAAGGGTGTGGAGGTTCCTCATGCCAGCATGCCCAAGCCTCCGATGCCAGAGCCAGCATTCTGAAGCTTTTGCTAGAAGACATACGGCAAGCTGTGGTCCTGCTGAGAAATCTACTACGTACAGATCATCTTTTCGATACCCTTCAAACACTAGAGACTTGTCAGATTCCATTAGTACAAGGCAACGATATTTTCCAAATATTACGATCATGTTCAAATCGCAAAGCATTGAGACAGACATTAAGTTGAAGCCAAGGGATTCAACAAACATGACTTTGTCCATGTGTTGATCCCTTGAGATTGCAACTCTACCTAGACCCAATACCTTACTTTTACCAGTGTCAGCAAATGTGATGTGGCTCTTGTCGGATGGATGTAAGGTTGAGTCCATAAGAAGACTTCTTTTGCCAGTCATGTGATTTGTACACCCACTATCAATAATCCATTCTGAAGACGCTGGTGTCGTACCCTACAGTGCAGTTAGGGGGATAGGCTTCACCAAGAGCATTGTGAAGCAAAAACATTTGACGAACCAATGGGTTATGAAAGATTAGATCCAGATTAGGACTAATAGGGAGAGTAGCAAGCGATTCAGGAACGAAGTACATAGTAAGACCATTCGGGCATTTGATCTTGCGCCCTACAAGATGTTTAAGGTCCCCAGCAATGGCGTCAGACGATTTTGGTTTTCTGCTGGAGACCTTTCCCTGCAAAAGAGAGTTAAGCTTTCTTAGCCACCCACATCTTCAAGGGTGGCTGAGAAGCAATAAGTCAAAGTGCAGCATATGAGAATTTTAGCTTTGGAGCCCTAGCAAACAGTCTTGCAGGCGGACAATAGTACTCATAAGAATAAGAAGAATAGTTCTTGGTCTTATGAACATGGCGGTTTGATGAACCGCTCTCATATTCATATGCCTGAGTATGGTTTCCCTGCAAAACATTTGCGTTAGTGCGACTCAGGTGAGTCCTCTGTCTGTATGAAGCCTTTGGACCGTATGAAGCCTTTGGTCTGAGGTTTGTCTTCTTCACGTGAGGTGTCATGATGACATTCACAGGAAGATTCTCCAGACACCTTTTCGGAACCCAGATCTTCTTCATAGGCGGTCCATTCCTGCAGTTAGTACCAATGTACCTGGCAAACACTTCACCATTCTGATTCTTAAACAGTATATAGTTTGCACCAAAGGATTCATCAATGATAATGGGGTTAGCACAGGTGAAGCCAGATAGATTGGATGGGTCTGTTGAAGGTTCCTTTGCAGCAACCCACATGGTTTTGGGGTACTGCTTAGGTTTCCAGTAAGAGCCATCAGCATTCATTTTCCTTACGAACCCAACACCCTCTTTCCTCGGGTTTCGGTTCAGAATCTGCTTTTTGAGGACATCACATAGTGTCTGATGCCCTTTAAGACTTTTGTACATCCTTGTTTCAAGCAATGTCTTCAACCTAGCATTCTCATCAGCAATAGCAGTGGTATCCTCAACAGAGGGGTTAGTTACCACATCAACAGTTGAAGATATTGCAACAGTAGTAGCAGTAGAACATTCAGCAACAGAAGTAGCATTATCACGCTCAATGCATTTAAGACATGGTGGTTCAAATCCTTCCTGAGCGGGACTGATCTATTTGGAGTGAAGTGACTCGTTTTCCTTTTGAAGATCTTCATGAACCGCTCTCAATTTCTCAAGATCTTGCTTCCTTTGAAGATAATCATAGGAAAGCTTTTCATGAGTTGTTGAGAGAGTTTCATGACGACTTTCAAGTTCCCGATACTTAACGTGAAGATTTTTTATGTCTGCAATTAAGGATTCAGATCGAGTCATTTCAGCACCTAACAGATCATCGCTTCTGTCTAACAGTTTTTGAATATGTTCCATAGCTTTCTGCTGTTCAGTTGCAATTTTAGCAAGTGTTTTGTAGCTGGGTTTTGAATCACAGTCAGAGTCATCGTCACTAGATGTTTGATAGTGAGTAGTGCGTGTGTTTACCTTGGCACCGCGAGCCATGAAGCAATAGGTAGAAGCAGAGTAGTCCTTGTCATTTGCATCGGTGTCAGTGACGAGGTCATTGTCTTCAGTATTGAAGATGGACTTGGCAACGTATGTTGTAGCCAGACTTGCGACGCCTGAATCGGACTCCTCCTCAGACTCCACCTCTGCCTCCTCAGAAGCGGACTCCTCCTCCGAGTCCATTTCCTTGCCAACAAACGCACGTGCCTTGCCAGATGAGCTCTTCTTGTGTGATGAAGACTTTGAGGAAGACTTGGACGAAGACTTTGAGTATTTCTTCTTCTTCTTGTCATTAGAGTCATATTCCTTGCTCTTCTTCTTCTTTTTGTTCTCATTGTCCCACTGTGGACACTCAGAGATGAAGTGGCCAGGTTTCTTGCACTTGTGACATGTTTTCTTCTTGTAGTCGTGAGCAGAAGCTTCATCATTCCTTGAGCTTGATCGAGAAGACTTTCTGAAGCCTTTCTTCTTGGTGAATTTTTGGAACTTCTTCACAAGCATAGCAATTTCTCTTCCAATGTCTTCAGGATCATCGGAACTGCTGTCAGATTCTTCTTCAGATGAGGAGACAGCTTTTGCCTTCAAGGCACGAGTTCGCCCATAGTTTGGACCGTAGATATCTCTTTTCTCAGAAAGCTAAAACTCATGTGTGTTGAGCCTCTCAAGTATGTCAGATGGATCGAGTGTCTTGAAATCAGGACGTTCTTGAATCATCAGGGCTAGGATGTCAAACGAACTATCAAGTGATCTCAGTAGTGTCTTGATGACTTCATGTTTGGTGATCTCAGTAGCGCCGAGGGCTTGAAGCTCATTTGTGATGTCAGTGAGTCGGTCAAAAGTGTGCTGGACATTCTCATTGTCATTTCGCTTGAAGCGGTTGAAGAGGTTGCGAAGGACACTGATTCTTTGATCTCTCTGGGTTGAGATGCCTTCATTGACCTTGGAGAGCCAGTCCCAGACCAGCTTAGATGTCTTCAAAGCACTCACACGGCCATACTGTCCTTTGGTCAGGTGACCACAGATGATATTCTTGGCAGTAGAGTCCAGTTGAACAAATTTCTTGACGTCAGCAGCAGTGACACCTTCTCCAGCCTTGGGAACGCCGTTTTCGACGACATACCATAGGTCGACATCAATGGCTTCAAGATGCATGCGCATCTTATTCTTCCAGTAGGGATATTCAGTTCCATCGAAGACGGGGCATGCAGCGGAGACTTTAATTATCCCTGCAGTCGACATAGCTAAAACTCCAGGTGGTTAAACCGAATCACACAGAACAAGGGAGCACCTTGCTCTGATACCAATTGAAAGTGCGTTATATCGACTAGAGGGGGGGGTGAATAGGCGATTTTTATGAAAGTCTTCAAAACGTGGAAGTTATGAAGACAAACGATAGAAATAAACCTATTACCATGCAGCGGAAGGTAGACTACACTAGGCAAGCCATAGTCAAGTGTTCAATGAAGTGAAAGCACAATGACTTAATAGCAGCAATGTAGTAAGGATCAGGTAGGAAGATATTATGAAGCCATACAGAGCATGCAGTCACTCAGTAAAGACAAAAGATAGTGCAAACATACAATGACTTCACAAGGAGCAACAGTAAGTAAAGGGAAGGGAAGATGAAACCAGTGACTCGTTGAAGACAATGATTTGTTGGACTAGTTCCAGTTGCTGTGACAACTGTACGTCTAGTAGGGGCGGCTAGGTATTTAAACCTTAGGACACACAGTCCCGGACACCCAGTCCTGAACACGCAGCTCAGGACACCCAGTCCTCACCGTATTCCCCTTGAGCTAAGGTCACACAGACCTCGCCCAATCACTCTGGTAAGTCTTCAACGGAGACTCCCAAACCTTCACAGACTTCGTTCATCGGCAATCCACAATGTCTCTTGGATGCTCAGAACGCAACGCCTAACCGGCTGGAGGATGCACAGTCCTCAAGTGTAATAAGTCTTCAGATCACACAGACAAGAAGACTTAAGTGATGCCCAATTCTCTCTGGCTCTGGGTGGTTAGGGCTTTATCCTCGCAAGGAATTCTCTCTCAAAGGCTTCGAGGTGGGTTGCTCTCAAACGACAAAAGCCGTACTCTCAATCTGAGCAGCCAACCGTTTATGGTTGTGGGGGTGGGCTATTTATAACCACTTGGCAACCCGACCCGATTTGTCCGAAATGACCCTGGGTCACTAAGGAACTGACACGTGTTCCAACGGTCAGATTTCAAACTCACACGACAACTTTACTTGGGCTACAAGCAAAGCTGACTTATCCGACTCTGGACAAGATTCGCTCTCATAGTCTTCACTCGAAGACATAGGTTTTTGGTTAGGCATCACTTCAGTCAGTCTGACTAGTTCTCTTGGACCCCACTTAACAGTACGGTGGTTCCTATGACTCAACACAAAAGAGAAAGAACTACGAAAGATCTAAGTCTTCGAGCTCCATAGGCTTCATGTGGTGTCTTCTCTTGTCATAGTCTTCGAATGTGAATATCTTCATATACCACCTTTGACTTCAATGTCTTCATACATTTTTAGGGGTCATCTCTGGTAGGAAAACCGAATCAATGAGGGACTTCTACCTGTGTTATCCTGCAATTCTCACAAACACATTAGTCCCTCAACTAGGTTTGTCGTCAATACTCCAAAACCAACTAGGGGTGGCACTAGATGCACTTACAACTTGAATAAGTGTTTTTCAATGAAGGACCTTGGAGAAGCTGCTTACATATTAGGCATCAAGATCTATAGAGATAGATCGAGACGCCTCATTGGTCTTTCACAAAGCACATACCTTGATAAGATATTGAAGAAGTTCAATATGGATCAGTCCAAGAAGGTGTTATTGCCTATGTTGCAAGGTGTGAAATTGAGCTCAGCTCAATGTCCGACCACGGCAGAAGATAGAGAAAAGATGAGTGTCGTCCCCTATGCCTCAGCCATAGGGTCTATCATGTATGCCATGTTGTGTACCAGACCTGATGTAAACCTTGCCATGAGTTTGGTAGGAAGGTACCAAAGTAATCCCGGCATGGAACACTGGACAGCGGTCAAGAACATCCTGAAGTACCTGAAAAGGACTAAGGATATGTTTCTCGTATATGGAGGTGACGAGGAGCTCGTCGTAAAGGGTTACGTCGACGCTAGCTTCGACACAGATCTGGATGACTCTAAGTCACAAACTGGATACGTGTATATTTTGAATGGTGGGGCAGTAAGCTGGTGCAGTTGCAAGCAAAGCGTCGTGACGGGATCTACATGTGAAGTGGAGTACATGGTAGCCTCGGGGGCCGCGCATGAAGCAATCTGGATGAAGGAGTTCATCACCGACCTAGGAGTCATACCCAATGCATCGGGGCCGATCACTCTCTTCTCTGACAACACTAGAGCTATTGCCCTTGCCAAGGAGCCCGGGTTTCACAAGAAGACCAGGCACATCAAGCGTCGCTTCAACTCCATTCGTGAAAATGTTCAAGATGGAGACATAGATATTTGCAAAGTACATACTGATCTGAATGTCGCAAATCCGTTGACTAAACCTCTTCCGCGAGCAAAACATGATCAACACTAGGACTCTATGGGTGTTCGATTCATCACAATGTAACTAGATTATTGACTCCAGTGCAAGTGGGAGACTGTTGAAAATATTCCCAGAGGCAATAATAACATGATTATTATTATATTTCCTTGTTCATGATAATTGTCTATTATTCATGCTATAATTGTGTTATCCAGAAATCATAATACTGTAGGGTTTCGTAGTAATTTCAAAAAGTTTCCTACGCTCACGCAAGATCATGGTGATGCATAGCAACGAGAGGGGAGAGTATGATCTACGCACCCTTGTAGATCGACAACGGAAGCATTTGGTTGATGTAGTCGTACGTCTTCACGGCCCGACCGATCAAGCACCGGAACTACGACACCTCCGAGTTCTAGCACACGTTCAGCTTGATGACGATCCCCGGACTCCGATCCAGCAAAGTGTCAGGGAAGAGTTCCGTCAGCACGACGGCGTGGTGACGATCTTGATGTACTACTGCAGCAGGGCTTCACCTAAGTACCGCTACAATATTATCGAGGACTATGGTGGAAGGGGGCACCGCACACGGCTAAGAATATGATCACGTGGATCAACTTGTGTTTCTCTGGGGTGCCCCTGCCTCCATATAGAAAGGCTCAAGGGGGGGTGCGGCCGGCCTAGGAGAGGCGCGCCATGAGGAGTCCTACTCCCTCTGGGAGTAGGATCCCCCCCCCCCAATCCTAGTTGGAATAGGATTCGCGGAGGGGGGAAAAGAGAGACGGGGGCCGGCCCCCTCTCCTTGTCCTATTCGGACCAAGGGAGGGGAGGGGCGCGCGTCCCATCTTGGGCTGCCCCTTCTCTTTTCCACTAAGGCCCACTTAGGCCCATATAGCTCCCGGGGGGTTCCGGTAACCTCCCGGTACTCCGGTAAAATCCCGATTTCACCCGGAACACTTCCGATATCCAAACATAGGCTTCCAATATATCAATCTTTATGTCTCGACCATTTCGAGACTCCTCGTCATGTCCGTGATCACATCCGGGACTCCGAACAACCTTCGGTACATCAAAATGTATAAACTCATAATATAACTGTCATCGTAACCTTAAGCGTGCGGACCCTACGGGTTCGAGAACAATGTAGACATGACCGAGACACGTCTCCGGTCAATAACCAATAGCGGAACCTGGATGCTCATATTTGCTCCTACATATTCTACGAAGATCTTTTATCGGTCAGACCGCATAACAACATACGTTGTTCCCTTTGTCATCGGTATGTTACTTGCCCGAGATTCGATCGTCGGTATCCCATACCTAGTTCAATCTCGTTACTGGCAAGTCTCTTTATCGTTCTGTAATACATCATCCCGCAACTAACTCATTAGTTGCAATGCTTGCAAGGCTTAAGTGATGTGCATTACCGAGAGGGCCCAGAGATACCTCTCCGACAATCGGAGTGACAAATCCTAATATCGAAATACGCCAACCCAACATGTACCTTTGGAGACACCTGTAGAGCTCCTTTATAATCACCCAGTTATGTTGTGACGTTTGGTAGCACACAAAGTGTTCCTCTGGCAAATGGGAGTTGCATAATCTCATAGTCATAGGAACATGTATAAGTCATGAAGAAAGCAATAGCAACATACTAAACGATCGGGTGCTAAGCTAATGGAATGGGTCATGTCAATCAGATCATTCAACTAATGATGTGATCTTGTTAATCAAATGACAACTCTTTGTCCATGGTTAGGAAACATAACCATCTTTGATTAACAAGCTAGTCTAGTAGAGGCATACTAGTGACACTCTATTTGTCTATGTATTCACACATGTATTATGTTTCCGGTTAATACAATTCTAGCATGAATAATAAACTTTTATCATGATATAAGGAAATAAATAATAACTTTATTATTGCCTCTAGGGCATATTTCCTTCAGTATCCCACTTGCACTAGAGTCAATAATCTAGATTACACAGTAATGATTCTAACACCCATGGAGCCTTGGTGCTGATCATGTTTTGCTCGTGGAAGAGGCTTAGTCAACGGGTCTGCAACATTCAGATCCGTATGTATCTTGCAAATCTCTATGTCTCCCACCTGGACTAGATCCCGGATGGAATTGAAGCGTCTCTTGATGTGCTTGGTTCTCATGTGAAATCTGGATTCCTTCGCCAAGGCAATTGCACCAGTATTGTCACAAAAGATTTTCATTGGACCCGATGCACTAGGTATGACACCTAGATCGGATATGAACTCCTTCATCCAGACTCCTTCATTTGCTTCTTCCGAAGCAACTATGTATTCTGCTTCACACGTAGATCCCTCCACGACGCTTTGTTTAGAACTGCACCAACTGACAGCTCCACCGTTTAATGTAAACACGTATCCGGTTTGCGATTTAGAATCGTCCGGATCAGTGTCAAAGCTTGCATCAACGTAACCGTTTACGATGAGCTCTTTTTCACCTCCATATACGAGAAACATATCCTTAGTCCTTTTCAGGTACTTCAGGATGTTCTTGACCGCTGTCCAGTGATCCACTCCTGGATTACTTTGGTACCTCCCTACTAGACTTATAGCAAGGCACACATCAGGTCTGGTACACAGCATTGCATACATGATAGAGCCTATGGCTGAAGCATAGGGAACATCTTTCATCTTCTCTCTATCTTCTGCAGTGGTCGGGCATTGAGTCTGACTCAACTTCACACCTTGTAACACAGGCAAGAACCCTTTCTTTGCTTGATCCATTTTGAACTTCTTCAAAATCTTGTCAAGGTATGTGTTTTGTGAAAGTCCAATTAAACGTCTTGATCTATCTCTATAGATCTTTATGCCTAATATGTAAGCAGCTTCACCGAGGTCTTTCATTGAAAAACTTTTATTCAAGTATCCCTTTATGCTATCCAGAAATTCTATATCATTTCCGATCAGTAATATGTCATCCACATATAATATCAGAAATGCTACAGAGCTCCCACTCACTTTCTTGTAAATACAGGCTTCTCCAAAAGTCTGTATAAAACCAAATGCTTTGATCTCACTATCAAAGCGTTTATTCCAACTCCGAGAGGCTTGCACCAGTCAATAAATGGATCGCTGGAGCTTGCACACTTTGTTAGCTCCCTTTGGATCGACAAAACCCTCCGGTTGCATCATATACAACTCTTCTTCCAGAAATCCATTCAGGAATGCAGTTTTGACATCCATCTACCAAATTTCATAATCATAAAATGCGGCAATTGCTAACATGATTCGGACAGACTTAAGCATCGCTACGGGTGAGAAGGTCTCATCGTAGTCAATCCCTTGAACTTGCCGAAACCCTTTTGCGACAAGTCGAGCTTTGTAGACAGTAATATTACCGTCGGTGTCAGTCTTCTTCTTGAAGATCCATTTATTCTCAATTGCTTGCCGATCATTGGGCAAGTCAACCAAAGTCCACATTTTGTTCTCATACATGGATCCCATCTCAGATTTCATGGCTTCAAGCCATTTTGCGGAATCTGGGCTCTCCATCGCTTCTTCATAGTTCGTAGGTTCATCATGATCTAGTAGCATGACTTCCAGAACAGGATTACCGTACCACTCTGGTGCGGATCTTACTCTGGTTGATCTACGAGGTTCGGCAGTATCTTGTTCTGAAGTTTCATGATCATTATCATTAGCTTCCTCACTAATTGGTGCAGGTGTCACAGAAACAGTTTTCTGTGATGCACTACTTTCCAATAAGGGAGCAGGTACAGTTACCTCGTCAAGTTCTACTTTCCTCCCACTCACTTCTTACGAGAGAAACTCCTTCTCTAGAAAGTTTCTGAACTTAGCAACAAAAGTCTTGCCTTCGGATCTGTGATAGAATGTGTATCCAATAGTCCCCTTTGGATATCCTATGAAGACACATTTCTCCGATTTGGGTTCGAGCTTATCAGGTTGAAGCTTTTTCACATAAGCATCGCAGCCCCAAACTTTCAGAAACGACAACTTTGGTTTCTTGCCAAACCATAGTTCATAAGGCGTCATCTCAACGGATTTTGATGGTGCCCTATTTAACGTGAATGCGGCCGTCTCCAAAGCATAACCCCAAAATGATAGCGGTAAATCAGTAAGAGACATCATAGATCGCACCATATCTAGTAAAGTACGATTACGATGTTCGGACACACCATTACGCTGTGGTGTTCCGGGTGGCGTGAGTTGCGAAACTATTCTGCATTGTTTCAAATGTACACCAAACTCGTAACTCAAATATTCTCCTCCACGATCAGATCGTAGAAACTTTATTTTCTTGTTACGATGATTTTCAACTTCACTTTGAAATTCTTTGAACTTTTCAAATGTCTCAGACTTATGTTTCATTAAGTAGATATACCCATATCTGCTTAAGTCATCTGTGAAGGTGAGAAAATAACAATATCCGCCACGAGCTTCAATATTCATCGGACCACATACATCTGTATGTATGATTTCCAACAAATCTGTTGCTCTCTCCATAGTACCGGAGAACGGTGTTTTAGTCATCTTGCCCATGAGGCACGGTTCGCAAGTACCAAGTGATTCATAATCAAGTGGTTCCAAAAGTCCATCAGTATGGAGTTTCTTCATGCGCTTTACACCGATATGACCTAAACGGCAGTGCCACAAATAAGTTGCACTATCATTATCAACTCTGCATCTTTTGGTTTCAACATTATGAATATGTGTGTTACTACTATCGAGATTCAATAAGAATAGACCACTCTTCAAGGGTGCATGACCATAAAAGATATTACTCATATAAATAGAACAACCATTATTCTCTGATTTAAATGAATAACCGTCTCGCATCAAACAAGATCCAGATATAATGTTCATGCTTAACGCTGGCACCAAATAACAATTATTTAGGTCTAATATTAATCCCGAAGGTAGATGTAGAGGTAGCGTGCCGACTGCGATCACGTCGACTTTGGAACCGTTTTCCACGCGCATCGTCACCTCGTCCTTGGCCAATCTTTGCTTAATCCGTAGTCCCTGTTTCAAGTTGCAAATATTAGCAACAGAACCAGTATCAAATACCCAGGTACTACTGCGAGCATTAGTAAGGTACACATCAATAACATGTATATCACATATACCTTTGTTCACCTTGCCATCCTTCTTATCCGCCAAATACTTGGGGCAGTTCCGCTTCTAGTGACCAGTCTGCTTGCAGTAGAAGCACTCAGTTTCAGGCTTAGGTCCAGACTTGGGTTTCTTCTCTTGAGCAGCAACTTGCTTGTTGTTCTTCTTGAAGTTCCCCTTCTTCTTCCCTTTGCCCTTTTTCTTGAAACTAGTGGTCTTGTTGACCATCAACACTTGATGCTCCTTTTTGATTTCTACCTCCGCAGCTTTCAGCATTGCGAAGAGCTCGGGAATAGTCTTATTCATCCCTTGCATATTATAGTTCATCACGAAGCTCTTGTAGCTTGGTGGCAGTGATTGGAGAATTCTGTCAATGACGCAATCATCTGGAAGATTAACTCCCATTTGAATCAAGTGATTATTATACCCAGACATTTTGAGTATATGCTCACTGACAGAACTGTTCTCCTCCATCTTGCAGCTATAGAACTTATTGGAGACTTCATATCTCTCAATCCGGGCATTTGCTTGAAATATTAACTTCAACTCCTGGAACATCTCATATGCTCCATGACGTTCAAAACGTCGTTGAAGTCCCAGTTCTAAGCCGTAAAGCATGGCACACTGAACTATCGAGTAGTCATCAGCTTCGCTCTGCCAGACGTTCACAACATCTGGTGTTGCTCCAGCAGTAGGCCTGGCACCCAGCGGTGCTTCCAGGACGTAATTCTTCTGTGCAGCAATGAGGATAATCCTCAAGTTACGGACCCAGTCCGTGTAATTGCTACCATCATCTTTCAACTTTGCTTTCTCAAGGAACGCATTAAAATTCAATGGAACAACATCACGGGCCATTTATCTACAATCATACATAAACAAGCAAGATACTATCAGGTACTAAGTTCATGATAAATTTAGGTTCAATTAATCATATTACTTAAAGAACTCCCACTTAGATAGATATCCCTCTAATCCTCTAAGTGATTACGTGATCCAAATCAACTAAACCATGTTCGATCATCACGTGAGATGGAGTAGTTTCATTGGTGAACATCACTATGTTGATCATATCTACTATATGATTCACGCTCGACCTTTCGGTCTCCGTGTTCCGAGGCCATATCTGTATATGCTTGGCTCGTCAAGTATAACCTGAGTATTCCGTGTGTGCAACTGTTTTGCACCCGTTGTATTTGAACATAGAGCCTATCACACCCGATCATCACGTGGTGTCTCAGCACGAAGAACTTTCGCAACGGTGCATACTCAGGGAGAACACTTCTTGATAATTTAGTGAGAGATCATCTTATAATGCTACCGTCAATCAAAGCAAGATAAGATGCATAAAAGATAAACATCACATGCAATCAATATAAGTGATATGATATGGCCATCTTCATCTTGTGCTTGTGATATCCATCTCCGAAGCACCGTCATGATCACCATCGTCACCGGCGCGACACTTTGATCTCCATCGTAGCATCGTTGTCGTCTCGCCAATCTTATGCTTCCACGACTATCGCTACCGCTTAGTGATAAAGTAAAGCATTACAGCGTGATTGCATTGCATACAATAAAGCGACAACCATATGGCTCCTGCCAGTTGCCGATAACTCGGTTACAAAACATGATCATCTCATACAATAAAATTTAGCATCATGTCTTGACCATATCACATCACAACATGCCCTGCAAAAACAAGTTAGACGTCCTCTACTTTGTTGTTGCATGTTTTACGTGGCTGCTACGGGCTTAAGCAAGAACCAATCTTACCTACGCATCAAAACCACAACGATAGTTTGTCAAGTTGGTGCTGTTTTAACCTTCGCAAGGACCGTGCGTAGCCACACTCAGTTCAACTAAAGTTGGAGAAGCTGTCACCCGCAAGCCACCTATGTGCAAAGCACGTCAGGAGAACCGGTCTCGCGTAAGCGTACGCGTAATGTCGGTCCGGGACGCTTCGTCCAACAATACCGCTGAACCAAAGTATGACATGCTAGTAAGCAGTATGACTTATATCGCCCACAACTCACTTGTGTTTTACTCGTGCAAATAACATCAACATATAAAACCTAGGCTCGGATGCCACTGTTTGGTTTCGTAGTAATTTCAAAAAAATTCCTACGCTCACGCAAGATCATGGTGATGCATAGCAACGAGAGGGGAGAGTATGATCTACGTACCCTTGTAGATCGACAACGGAAGCGTTTGGTTGATGTAGTCGTACGTCTTCACGGCCCAACCGATCAAGCACCGAAACTACGGCACCTCCAAGTTCTAGCACACGTTCAGCTCGATGATGATCCCCGGACTCCGATCCAGCAAAGTATCGGGGAAGAGTTCCGTCAGCACAACGGCGTGGTGACGATCTTGATGTACTACTGCAGCAGGGCTTCGCTTAAGCACCGCTACAATATTATCGAGGACTATGGTGGAAGGGGGCACCGCACACGGCTAAGAATATGATCACGTGGATCAACTTATGTTTCTCTGGGGTGCCCCTGCCTCTGTATATAAAGGCTCAAGGGGGGGGTGCAGCCGGCCTAGGAGAGGCACGCCAGGAGGAGTCCTACTCCCTCTGGGAGTAGGATTCCCCCCCCCCCAATCCTAGTTGGAATAGGATTCGCGGAGGGGGGAAAAGAGAGAGGGGGCCGGCCCCCTCTCCTTGTCCTATTCGGACCAAGGGAGGGGAAGGGCGCGTGGCCCATCTTGGGCTGCCCCTTCTCTTTTCCACTAAGGCCCACTTAGGCCCATATAGCTCCCGGGGGGTTCCGGTAACCTCCCGGTACTCCGGTAAAATCCCGATTTCACCCGGAACACTTCCGATATCCAAACATAGGCTTCCAATATATCAATCTTTATGTCTCGACCATTTCGAGACTCCTCGTCATGTCCGTGATCACATCCGGTACTCCGAACAACCTTCGGTACATCAAAATGTATAAACTCATAATATAACTGTCATCGTAACCTTAAGCGTGCGGACCCTACGGGTTCGAGAACAATGTAGACATGACCGAGACACGTCTCCGGTCAATAACCAATAGCGGAACCTGGATGCTCATATTTTCTTCTACATATTCTACGAAGATCTTTTATCGGTCAGACCGCATAACAACATACGTTGTTCCCTTTGTCATCGGTATGTTACTTGCCCAAGATTCGATCGTCGGTATCCCATACCTAGTTCAATCTCGTTACTGGCAAGTCTCTTTATCGTTCTGTAATACATCATCCCGCAACTAACTCATTAGTTGCAATGCTTGCAAGGCTTAAGTGATGTGCATTACCGAGAGGGCCCAGAGATACCTCTCCGACAATCGGAGTGACAAATCCTAATCTCGAAATACGCCAACCCAACATGTACCTTTGGAGACACCTGTAGAGCTCCTTTATAATCACCCAGTTACGTTGTGACGTTTGGTAGCACACAAAGTGTTCCTCTGGCAAACCGGAGTTGCATAATCTCATAGTCATAGGAACATGTATAAGTCATGAAGAAAGCAATAGCAACATACTAAACGATCGGGTGCTAAGCTAATGGAATGGGTCATGTCAATCAGATCATTCAACTAATGATGTGATCCTGTTAATCAAATGACAACTCTTTGTCCATGGTTAGGAAACATAACCATCTTTGATTAACAAGCTAGTCTAGTAGAGGCATACTAGTGACACTCTGTTTGTCTATGTATTCACACATGTATTATGTTTCCGGTTAATACAATTCTAGCATGAATAATAAACTTTTATCATGATATAAGGAAATAAATAATAACTTTATTATTGCCTCTAGGGCATATTTCCTTCAAATACATGTGTGAATACATAGACCATAACATGTCCCTAGTGAGCCTCTAGTTAACTAGTTCGTTGATCAACAGATAGTCATGGTTTCCTGACTATGGACATTGGATGTCATTGATAACGGGATCACATCATTAGGAGAATGATGTGATGCACAAGACCCAATCCTAAGCATAGCACAAGATCGTGTAGTTCGTTTGCTAGAGCTTTTCCAATGTCAAGTATCATTTCCTTAGACCATGAGATCGTGTAACTCCCGGATACCGTAGGAGTGCTTTGGGTGTACCAAACATCACAACGTAACTGGGTGACTATAAAGGTATACTATAGGTATTCCCGAAAGTATCTGTTGGGTTGACACGGATCGAGACTGGAATTTGTCACTCCGTATGACGGAGAGGTATCTCTGGGCTCACTCGGTAATGCATCATCATAATGAGCTCAATGTGACCAAGTGTTTGGTCACGGGATCATGCATTACAATACGAGTAAAGTGACTTGCCAGTAACGAGATTGAACGAGGTATTGGGATACCGACGATCGAATCTCGGGCAAGTAACGTACCGATTGACAAAGGGAATTCAATACGGGATTGATTGAATCCTCGGCATCGTGGTTCATCCGATGAGATCATCGTGGAACATGTGGGAGCCAACATGGGTATCCAGATCCCGCTGTTGGTTATTGACCGGAGGGTCGTCTCAGTCATGTCTGCGTGTCTCCTGAACCCGTAGGGTCTACACACTTAAGGTTCGGTGACACTAGGGTTGTAGAGATATTAGTATGCGGTAACCCGAAAGTTGTTCGGAGTCCCGGATGAGATCCCGGACGTCACGAGGATTTCCAGAATGGTCCGGAGGTGAAGATTTATATATAGGAAGTCTAGTTTCGGCCATCTGGAAAATTTCGGGGGTAATCGGTATTGTACCGGGACCACTGGAAGGGTCCCGGGGGTCCACCGGGTGGGGCCACCTATCCCGGAGGGCCCCATGGGCTGAAGTGGGAGGGGAACCAGCCCCTGGTGGGCTGGTGCGCCCCCATGGGCCTCCCCATGCGCCTAGGGTTGGAAACCCTAGGGGTGGGGGCGCCCCACCTGACTTGGGGGGCAAGTCCCCCCTTGGCCGCCGCTCCCCCCCCCCCCCTCCCCTTGGAGATGGGATCTCCTAGGGCCGGCACCCCCCTAGGGGCCCTATATATAGTGGGGGAGGGAGGGCAGCCGCACCCAAGTCCCTGGTGCCTCCCTCTCCCCTCGTAACACCTCTCCCTCTCGTTGGAGCTTGGCGAAGCCCTACCGAGATCACCGCTGCTTCCACCACCACGCCGTCGTGCTGCTGGATCTCCATCAACCTCTCCTTCCCCTTGCTAGATCAAGAAGGAGGAGACGTCTTCCCCAACCGTACGTGTGTTGAACGCGGAGGTGCCGTCCGTTCGGCGCTCGGTCATTGGTGATTTGGATCACGATGAGTACGACTCCATCAACCCCGTTCTCTTGAACGCTTCTGCTCACGATCTACAAGGGTATGTAGATGCACTCCCCTCTCCCTCGTTGCTAGATGACTCCATAGATTGATCTTGGTGATGCGTAGAAAATTTTAAAATTCTGCTACGTTCCCCAACAAAAAGGATTGGGCCATCTTGCTGCACCTTATTTACTTTTATTACTTGTTACCCGTTACAAATTACCTTATCACAAAACTATCTGTTACCGATAATTTCAGTGCTTGCAGAAAATACTTTACTGAAAACTGCTTATCATTTCCTTCTGCTCTTCGTTGGGTTCGACACTCTTACTTATCGAAAGGACTACGGTAGATCCCTTATACTTGTGGGTCATCAGCGTCTCCTCGCCGCCCGCCGCGTCCCCACCTATAGGCCACCAAACCGCCACCTGTCGTCTTATTTATGACGACCACTGACAGCGGGCCCATGCGTTAGCCAGTGAAAGCGTCCTTTTTTAACCACGCGTGCGTCGAGGGCCGGCCTCATCCACTTCTCCCGTCCACATCTGGCCCCCACCACTCCCTTTGCTTCCTCGCCGGTGACCGTAAACCCTAGCGCGCCCATGGGCCTCTTCGACAACAACAATGGCAAGGGCAAGGGCAAAGGCACCCCCGGCGCCTCGTCCTCCCATGCTCCCCCTCCTCATCCGGCGGCGCCGCGTTTCCGCCTTGATCGCCGGCGCCTGCACATCCCGGTGCACCAAGCGCGGTGGCACTGGGAGTACAGGCAGCCGCTGTCGTACCCTGATGTCACGTTGCCGCACCATTGGCATCTGCATCCGCTGCGGATCCCGGTGCCGGCGGTTCCGCGAAGCCAGCGGGCGCACGACGACGAGGTGCACAGGCGCCGCGCGCAGCTCACGCCGGAGAAGCGTCGGCTGCCAGAGTACGCCGCCGACCCCCCAAACTGGGAGGCGTGGTTCTCCCTCGAACCCGAGGAGCAACGATGCTCGGGTGTCGACGTCGTCTCGCCACCGTTCCCGCCGCCGCCCCCGCAAGTAGAGCCGGAGGACATGGAGGCGGAGGCGGAGTACCAAGCCGCCCTCGAGGAGGCCCTGCAGCACGTGCTAGAGGCTAGCCGCCTCGAGAAGGATGCGCACTGGGATGGGCTGGAGCAAGCCCATGCCCTGTCGACGGTGGGGGACTCCGTCCACACCCCGCTCTTCGTGCCGCCACCGCCACCATCGCCGCCCGTCCATCCCAAGCCGGAGCCGGAGCCGACGCGGAAGCGCTCCCCGCCTCCACCCATTTGGCCGGAGGAGGCCTACTCGTGGACGGGTCAGTACCGTGAGTGGGTGAGCGCGCCTCCCATCCACTTCGCCGCGACGCCGGAGCAGGAGGCGGCCCACCTCAAGCGCTGGCAGGAGCACTGGCTCCGCCAGGAGCAGGCCGACGGTGAGGAGCAGATGCGCTACGAGGCCATGCTCCAACGTGACACAGAGGCGCTCCGGCTCGAGGAGGAGGAGGAGCGCGCGCGACGGGCCGCAATACCGCCACCCCAGCAGACGCCGGAGGAGGCTGCCCTGGCAGCGTACCGGGCGGCGTTCAGGTAGGCTGGCCTTACTTCGGTCTTCATCGACCTCACCGACGACGGCGACATCGACGGCAAGGGCAAGGGCAAGGCCAACGATGTCTAGGGCAGCGTGCGGTGCGGCAGCAGGCGGGCACAAACTTTTTAAATGTTTTATTTAATGTTTAATTAGATTTAAGTGGACTTTTGCCGGCGTTTGACCGGCCACTTATGTTTAATTGTGTTTATTACGTTTATATTTCCACGCCGGCACATTTGGGCCGGCCTCCCCGTTGGGCGGTCAAACCGACCCATTTTAAAATGCGGACGCGCACGTCCGCCTGACCGACCCAAACAAACAAAACACGCGTCCGTTTTGGTCGCGCCGTTGGAGTTGCTCTAATGAGCCACCCCGACGTGGCGACAATGTCCGGACGTATCAAGGCCTCCCCATGTATATATGTCCGCTTGGTTGCGGGATCTGCTAGAGATGCTCTAAGAGCATCTCTAGCCGTTTGCCCCCCCGGGAGGCTTAAAAATCGCTACCTGGGGGCGAGCCGACGCTAAAATCAGCGCTGGGGACGATTAGGTTCCCAGCCGCCGCCCCTAGGTCGCCCCCAGGCGCCGATATCGGCCCATTTTTGGCGTAAATGTGCCCGCTTTTTGGCCCAGTTTCGGCGAAAAACATCCCGATATCAGCGCAAATTGACCCATATTCTCCGTGGTTTGGCGCAAGTTTAACTAAAGTAATTTTTTTATCACATAGTTCTTCACAAAAAATCAATAGAAATCAAATAGTTCAACAAATAGTTCAATACAAATTATATAGTTCAAGAAATAAAAACTCATATTTCATCACATGTCAAGCTAGGCGTTGCCCTTGAGCCTCCATAGGTGCTCCACCAGATCTTGCTGTTGTTGTTGATGCACCTGTGGGTCTCGGATCTCCTGATGCATATTAAGGAAGGAAGACCAGGTTGACGGTAGCTGGTGATCAACTTGTGCAAGAGGACCCTGCCTGTAATATGGTTCAGTGTCAAACACTGACTTTTCCTGCTCGCTCTCAATGATCATATTGTGCAAGATGACACAAGTCATGATCCCCACATTTGATCTTTCGACCAGGTCTGAACGGGGTACCAGACAACAGTAAATCGAGATTGGAGCATACCAAATGCCCGCTCGACATCCTTCCTGCAAGCCTCCTGAACCTTCGCAAAGTGAGAGTTCTTGCCTCCTGGCACAGGGTTTGAGATAGTCTTCACAAATGTAGACCATCTCGGATAGATGCCATCAACTAGATAGTATGCCTTGTTGTAGTGCCGGCCATTGACCTCGAAGTTCACCGGAGGAGGATGACCTTCAACAAGCTTAGCAAAGACAGGGGAGCACTGCAACACGTTGATGTCATTGTGAGTTCTTGGCATACCAAAGAAGGAGTGCCAAATCCAGAGGTCATGTGTGGCCAATGCCTCAAGTACCACACTACAACCGCCTTTGGTGCCTTTGTACATCCACTGCCAAGCAAATGGACAGTTCTTCCATTTTCAATGCATGCAGTCGATGCTTCCAAGCATCCCAGAAAATCTTCTTGTTGCATTCTATGCTAGGATCCGAGCAGTGTCTTCAACATTGGGTGATCGCAAGTATTGCGGTCCAAACACCGCCACCACTGCCTTGCAGAACTTGTAGAAACACTCAGTGGTTGTGGACTCGGCCATGCGCCCATAGTCGTCGAGTGAATCACCGGGAGCTCCGTATGCAAGCATCCTCATAGTTGTCGTGCACTTTCTGGATTGAGGTGAATCCAAGTTTGCCGGTGCAATTCTTCTTGCACTTGAAGTAGCTGTCGAACTCCCAGATGGAATTCATAATCCTAAAGAAAAGTTTTCGACTCATCCGATAACGGTGCCGAAATACTTTCTCGCCGTGGAATGGACCGCCGGTGAAATAGTCGGAGTAGAGCATGCAATAGCCTTTCAGACGATGTCGGTTCTTTACTTTCAGCCGCCCTGGCGCCGAGCCACCTCGCCGCGGCTTTTCATTGCTCGCGAGCAGGCCGGCGAGGGCGGCGAGGACCATGAGATGCTCCTCGTCCTGGATGTCGGCATCAGCTTCCTCCTCCAGCAACGTCGTGAGCACCTCATCGTCGTTCGAGTCCATCGTCGAGCAAGCAAATCGCCAAACACCTGACGGACGCGGTGGGCACAAAGCCGCCGGTATGCCACCCTGCGCGGCCGGAGCGCCGGAGAACTCGCCTGGAAGGTGGTGGAGAGGTTGCCGCGGCGGAACCTTCTCTCTTTTCCGGCGAGGAATGGCCTATCTAGCGGTGTTGGGCGATGGGCGGCGCCAGGATCAGCGGGGGTGGGGGTGAATTTGGATGATTGCCTTGACTTTTCGCCTAACAGTGTGACTCATGCGTGTTTTCCCCTACTGCCGGAGCCCTCGAGCGCCCCCCAGTGCGCTGGATTCGGCGTGGGATCGCCGGGCTCAAAAACGGGCCAAGCCGGCGGATTTCGACATCTTGAGAGCATGATTGGGGGTTTTCGACGCCGGCGTGAAAAAAGTCGCCTTGAGGGGTCTGTTGAAGGGACGGAGATGCTCTTAGCTGTGTAAAAGGGTTGTTGAAGAACATGTGGATGTTTGGGCTGCTTTAGATGAGGCCGGTTAGTCGACTTCATGAGAGAAATTAAACCCAGTGCTCTACATTAGATGATTTCCTGCAAGAATTCAAAGTACTTAGCATTTTGTTTACTTTTGGGAACGCTAAACTATCAACGAAATGATGCCACTTTCCAATCACAAAAAGGCAAACAATACAGTGCTAGGAAAAGAATTTCATAGGACAGATCTCACCTGCTAACCGTGAGACCTGGTCTCATATAATTTTTTTTCCATAGTGCTAGTATAAACCAAAAGGCAATCGATAAAGGTCAATTCCATTTCCTGGTTTTCCACCCATCATCTCCGGTACTTCCATATCCCTTCCTCCTTCCTTGTAGCCGCTAGCACGATTTTTCCTCCTTGGTTTCAATCCGTGACACAGGCAAGCAAGCTCCGCTTGATGGCGCGTATCTTCTTCAGGCACTTCTTGGCGCGGTCGATGGCCATGTCCGCCCGGTCCTTCACCCCGGAAGCCGCATTCTTCCTCCGGCGCTTCCCCTGCTCGCGGTCGACCGCGCCGCCGCCGCCGCACCACTTCCTCTTGTTGGTCGAGGACTCTGCAGGTTGCGCATGCAATGCAAGACCGCCATTAATGGTGACCGCGGATGCTTGCGCAAGATTATTATCAGGGGAGGATGGCACGCATAGAACGCGCAGACGCACCGTATACGTACCTTGAGTGAACATAAGGTCCGCCGGCGCAGCAGGGTGGGAGGACGAGGAGGGGGAGGAGCAGCCGGCGGGGGCGCCGCCGTCCAGGCAGGCGAGCGCGAACGCGTCGTCGTCGTCCCAGCCGGGCTCGGCGACGAGGCGCCTGAGCTCGTCCTTGAGCGGGCCGAGGCGGCCCGGGTGCGTGGCCTCCAGCTTCGCCAGCTCCTCCGCCGCCACCGCGGCCATCCACGCCCACTGCCCCGGTGCCGACGCCATCGCCGGCCGCGTCCAAGCTCCCAAAGCGAATACAAAGCGCGGCAGCGGACGAGAGGCAGAGACTGGACGCGACGCGACGCGCGGCTAGGGGCGGGGAGGCGAGTTTGACCGAGGTTTGATTGACGCGGACGCGCGCGCGCGCTGCAGGCGCGCCGCTGCAAGTTCACACGGCACGCCAATCCCTGCCCTGCCCTGCTCTGTCTCCTCGGTTCCAGCGGCTTTTCGAGTCCTGGTCCTGCCCGTTGGTTCTTTCTGGCTTCGTGTTTTGTACCTACGCGAGTTTTAGGGACTTCAATGGGCCCACATGAGGGCAGAGGGGAGTAGCACGTCTGCACGTCTCGCTGACCCCGCTGCTGTCCGGGATGGATGGCAAGAAAACGCTAAAATCACCAATGCTATAAATAAAGACTTGAAGAGAGTTAGGGCATCTACAATGCTAGACGCTTGTGAAGGCGCTAACGGAGAATAGAAATAAATGTTAAAGAATTAGAAAAGTGTCTAAGCGCCCGACTTTCTAACGGCAAGCGCTAATTACATGACCTAAACTGAACTACTGGGCGCTTCGTGCACGAAGGAAAATGCCCAAGCACTCGACGGTCTTGCGCCGGTGCCACACCTAAAGCCGGGATTCAAGTGCTAACCGCCCTATTAGCCAGGAGTCTAATCCTGGCGCCCGTGCTAAGCACCGGGCATTGGAGATGCCCCCACACCATATTGCTCGTCTTTTTTTTTTGCGGGTGAGTTAATGAACCTTTTCATAGTAATATTGCTAGTGAAGGTCTGTTTGGTTCAAAATAATTTAACAGAATTTCTAAGCATTCAATTTCTAGAGAAGAAAATTGAATTCGTTTTTAGGATTGGAAATAATATGTTTTTCTCCATTGCTGAAGAATATATGTCCTTGAGAATATTGCTGAAAAATATAACATGATTTTAAATCTAACTATGTAATTTTGCAAGTCCCGTGATAAATTGTTTTATCTTTGCTTGCATTGCATTCCTTGCTTTAGGAAAGAAAAGCATTGACTTTTCTAAATCTAACGCCTTAGCTAGGAAAAAGAGACGAGCAATATGTACATCTACTCACCCGCAAAAAAATAATATCTACATCTACTAAAGAGCTAATTCAATGTTGTAACAGTAAGTTGTTTAAACTTTTGACTATTTTCTCTTTTGAACTACTAGCGACACAACAACTCTTGCTATTCCGGACGGATCACTCGATTGTTGGGAAAGCCATCTCAGAGGTTGCTCACTTAGTTGCTCTCGTTTCGCCTCGTCGTTGTAAGGCCCCCACAATTCGTCGGGGTGGGGGAAATAGAACCAGTCGTGGACCGACTTCAGTAGGGCAATCTTAAAGTAATCTGATGCAGGCCGGAGCTGGAGGTTGACACCTCCAAGGTCGCAGGTGTTGTCACAATTCTTCTAGGGGTTTACCCGGAAGTAATAGTGAAATAGCTTGAAGTTCTGGGTCGTCCCGATATTCCACTCGGAAAGAGTGATGAAGTTTGCGATGTGTAGAATGACGTTGGGTGTCATATAATGCAACTGACACTTGTAGAAAAACTGAAGCCCACACACGAAGCTGTGTAATGGGAAGGCCAAGACTCAACAGAAGAACTACTAGTGCACCACCCGCTTCGGCCACGACCTCAAACGCGACCTCCCTCGCCTCACGCCATCGATGAATCACTGGGGTGGAGAAAAGATAAAGAAAGCAATGACTCGACGAGCACGAGCTTGCGTCAATGGCATCCCAAAGGAGGAGGGAGAAGCACTGGTGAGATCTGCAAGAGGAACTGGGGGAGTGGGTGAAGTGCTTCTGTTCTTGGCAAACCCAATAGATGGCCTTGGCAAATCAACACTTGTCCCCTTTCCTCTGTGGTTTCGCACTACGCTAAATATGGATGCGGAGATCCATGCATTATCATCATGACACCATGGTCAAAGCGAAATTGACTGGCCATCTCCCTATCTTCACTACAATGATGACGGGACCTAACGAGGCAAGTGGCAGTGGCGCCTCGGTTCCTGCGACAAGCGGTAAATGCTACTTCTTGAGCTTGCATTGGTTTTTTCCTTGAAGAGGAAAGAGTGATGCAGCAAAGTAGAGATAAATATTTCCCTCAGTTAAGAACAAGGTATCAATCCAGTAGGAGGAACACAAAAGTCTCCAATGATAGCACCTACACAGACTAACAAATACATGCACCCAACGCAAAAAATGGGTTGTCAATCCCTTCACGGTTACTTACAAGGATGAGATCTGATACAAATAGGTATAAAAGATAAATAAAAGTGCAAAATAAAGTAAAGGTAAATAAATTGCAACAAGGTATTTTTGGGTTTTGGTTTTATAGATCTAAACATAATATGATAAGAATAGACCCCGGGGCATAGTTTTCTCTAGAGACTTCTCTCTTGAAAGAACGCATACGGTGGGTAAACAAATTACTGTTGAGCAACTGATAGAAAAACGAATAATTATGACAACATCTAAAGCAATGATCATGAATATAGGCATCACGTCCGTGACAAGTAGACCGACTCCTGCCTGCATCTACTATTATTACTCCACACATCGGCCGATATCCAGCATGCATCTAGTCTATTAAGTTAACAAGAACGGAGTAATGCCTTAAGCAAGATCATGATGTAGAGGGATAGATCCAATCAACATGAATAAACCCCACCTTTTTATCCTTAATGGCAACAATACAAATACGTGTCTTGTCCCCTTCTGTCACTGGGATTGAGCACCGCAAGATTGAACCCATTCCAAAGCACATCTCCCATTGTAAGAAAAACCAATCTAGTTGGCCAAATCAAATCAATAGATTGGAGAGAAATACAAAGCTATCTTAATCATGGACAAAAGAGTTCAGAGAAAACTCAAATAGTATTCACAAATAACCTGATCATAAACCCACAATTCATCGGATCTCAACAAACGCACTACAAAAGAAGATTACATCGAATAGATCTCCAAGAACATCGAGGAGAACATTGTATTGAAGATCAAAGAGATAGAAGAATCCATCTAGTTACTAACTATGGACCTGTAGGTCTGTGGTAAACTACTCACACATCATCGGAAGGGAAACAAGGTTGATGTAGAGGCCCTCCGTGATTGAATCCCCCTCCGGCAGAGTACCGGAACATGCCCCAGATGGGATCTCACGAGAACAGAAACTTGCAGCGGCGGAAAAATATTCTTGGTGTGCCCTCTGGTATATGGGGAATATTTGGGTATTTACGGAGTTGAGATTAGGGTTGGAGGAGCATCAGGGGGCCCACAAGCCCGGGGGCGCCCCCTAGGGCGCACCTCCCGAGCTTGCCACAAACTGGTGGCCCCTCTGACCCCCTCCCGGAGGTTTGTAGGTGTCTTCTGGTCCAAGAAAATCCTTAAAAAGTTTCATTTCGTTTGGACTCCGTTTGGTATTGATTTTCTGTAAAAGACAAAAACAAGGAAAAACAACAACTGGCACTTGGCACTAGGTTAATAGGTTTGTCCCCAAAAATCATATAAAAACATAATAATGAATATAATATATCCAAGATGGATAATATAATCGCATGGAACAATAAAAACTTATAGATACGTTGGAGACGTAGTAATGATTTGAAGCTGCAAAGACACAACACTAGAGGTTGCGCAGCTGTGAGGCCGTGACGCCACGAAGTCGAAAGCTATGAAGTCGCAAATACATACCATTAGGAACCGTGTATACTGGAAGATTTTTTAAGTCGGGTCACAAGAAGTTGGACTGCACATGCCATTTGGCACGAAAAGAGCCTGCCTGGATTTGTTTTCAGGGGGGGCAAGACTCCAAAACTCCTCACAAGCTCAGGGGCTGATACGTCTTCGTCGTATCTACTTTTTCTAACGCTTTTCCTCTTGCCTTGGACTCTAATTTGCATGATTTGAATGAAACTAACCCCGGACTGACGTCGTTTTCAGCAGAACTACCATGGTGTTGTTTTTTGTGCAGAAATAAAAATTCTCGGAATGGAACAAAACTTTGTGAGGATTTTTTATACAATATATGAGAATTTCTAGAGTCAAGAACCACCGGAGGGGGACACCTGGGTGGGCACAACCCACCATGGTGCGCCCCCCTCCAGGCGCGCCTAGGTGGGTTGTCCCCACCTGGTGGCCCTACACACCCTGAAACCTATGCTATAAAATCCTATTTTTTCAGAAAAAAATCAGGGAGAAAAAATTATCGCGTTCCATGAGACGGAGCTGTCGTCACTTCCTGTTCTTCATCGGGAGGCCAGATCTGGAGTCCTTTTGGGGCTCCGGAGAGGGGGATCTTCGATCTTCGTCATCACCAACCCTACTCCGTTGCCAATTCCATGATGCTCCCCACCGGGAGTGAGTAATTCCTTCGTAGACTCGCTAGTCGGTGAGGAGTTGGATGAGATTCATCATGTAATCTAGTTAGTTTTGTTAGGGCTTGATCCCTAGTATCCACTATGTTCTGAGATTGATGTTGCTATGACTTTGCCATGCTTAATGCTTGCCACTTTGGGCCCGGGTGCCATGATTTCTGATCTGAACCATTTATGTTGTCACCATTATATCCATGTTCTACATCCGATCTTGCAAGTTATAGTCACCTACTACGTGTTATGATCCGACAACCCCAGAGTGACAATAGTCAGGACCACTCCCGGTGATGACCGTAGTTTGAGGAGTTCATGTATTCATCGTGTGTTAATGCTTTGTTCCAGTTCTCTATTAAAAGGAGGCCTTAATATCCCTTAGTTTCCAATAGGACCCCGCTGCCACGGGAGGGTAGGATAAAAGATGGCATGCAAGTTCTTTCCATCAACACGTATGACTATTTACGGAATACATGCCTACATTATATTTATGAACTGGAGCTAGTACCGTATCACCCTAGGTTGTAACTATCACATGATGAATATCATCCAACAAATCATCGATCCAATGCCTATGAATTTCTATTATATTGTTCTTGCTAAGTTACTACTGCTATCGTTACTGTTGCACTTGCTACAAAATTAGTGCTATCACTATTACCGTTACTATTGTTGCTGCTGCTATTATCAAAACTATCATACTACTTTGCTACTGATCATTTTGTTGCAGATAATTAATCTCCATATGTGGTTGAATTGACAACTCGGCTGCTAATACTTACAAATATTCTTCGGCTCCCCTTGTGATGAATCTATAAATTTGGGTTGAATACTCTACCTTTGAAAACTGTTGCGATCCCCTATACTTGTGGGTTATCAAGACCTTTTTCTGGCGCCGTTGCCGGGGAGCATAGCTATATTTGTTGAGTCACTTGGGATTATTAGCAATTTATCACTATGAAGAATCTAAAGGATGCTAAGACTAAGATTTTTCCCTCTAAGACGAGGGGAGGTAAGGAACTGCCATCTAGCTCTGCTTTAGATTCACCTTCTTGATGATAAGGATTATGAATTCTCTGTCGACCCAGAGTTAATTACTTTGGTTGAATCTGATCCTTTTCATGGTCATGAAACTGAAACTATTGTGGCACATCTTACTAAGTGGAATGACATAGCCACCCTTTTTGCTCATGATGAGAAAACTCGCTATTACTATATCCTCAAATTATTTCCGTTCTCATTCAAGGGTGATGCTAAAGCTTGGTACAGTACTCTTGCTCCTGGTTGTGTGCTAGTCCCCAAGATATGATTTATTACTTCTCTGGAAAATATTTTCCCGCTCATAAGAAACAAGTTGTCTTACAGGAAATATTTAACTTTGCGCAAATTGAAGAACATAGTCTCCCACAAGCTTGGGGAGGCTTCTCCAGTTTCTTAATGCTTTGCCTGATCATCCTCTTAAGAAAAATGAAATACTTGATATCTTCTATAATGGACTAACCGATGCTTCTAGGGATTTCCTAGATAGTTGTGTTGGTTGTGTTTTCAAGGAACGAACTATTGGGTATGCTGAAGAATTATTGAATAACATATTAAAAAATTATGATGATTGGACTCTCCCTGAACCACGTACTAAACCCACTCCGAAGAAGAGGTGTATTTTATGAAGGAAATATGCCCTACAGGCAATAATAAAGTTGTTATTTATATTTCCTTATATCATGATAAATGTTTATTATTCATGCTAGAATTGTATTAACCGGAAACTTAGTACATGTGTGAATACATAGACAAACAAAGTGTCACTAGTATGCCTCTACTTGACTAGCTCGTTGAATGAAAGATGGTTAAGTTTCCTAACCATAGACATGAGTTGTCATTTGATTAATGGGATCACATCATTAGAGAATGATGTGATTGACTTGACCCATTCCGTTAGCTTAGCATTTGATCGTTTAGTATATTGCTACTGCTTTCTTCATGACTTTATACATGTTCCTATGACTATGATATTATGCAACTCCCGAATACCGGAGGAACACTTTGTGTGCTACCAAATGTCACAATGTAACTGGGTGATTATAAAGGTGCTCTACAGGTGTCTCCAATGGTACTTGTTGAGTTGGCATAGATCGAGATTAGGATTTGTCACTCTGATTGTTAGAGAGGTATCTTTGGGCCCTCTTGATAATGCACATCACTATAAGCCTTGCAAGCAATGCAACTAATGAGTTAGTTGAGGGATGATGTATTATGGAACGAGTAAAGAGACTTGCCGGTAATGAGACTGAACCAGGTATTGAGATACCGACGATCGAATCTCGGGCAAGTAACATACCGATGACAAAGGGAACAATGTATGTTGTTATGTGGTTTGACCAATAAAGATCTTCGTAGAATATGTCGGAACCAATATGAGCATCCAGGTTCCACTATTGGTTATTGACTGGAGATGAGTCTCGGTCATGTCTACATAGTTATCGAACCCGTAGGGTCCGCACGCTTAACGTTCGGTGATGATCGGTATTATGAGTTTATGTGTTTTGATGTACCGAAGATAGTTCGGAGTCCCGGATGTGATCACAGACATGATGAGGAGTCTCGAAATGGCCGAGACATGAAGATTGATATATTGGACGGCTATATCCAGACACCGAAAGGGTTTCGGGTGATCTCGGAGAAAACCGGAGTGCCGGAGGGGTTACCGGAACCCCCTAGGGGCTAATGGGCCTTGATGGGCCCTAGTGGAGAGAGAGAGGGGCCGGCCAGGGCAGGCTGCGCCCCCTCCCCTTGAGTCCGAATAGGACAAGGAAGGGGGGCGGCGCCCCCCTTGCCTTTCCCCTCTCCCACTCCTTCCTTCTCCCTCCTAGTGGGACTAGGAAAGGGGAGTCCTACTCCCACTAGGAGGAGGACTCCTCCTCTTGGCGCACCCTCCTAGGGCCGGCCGGCCTCCCCCTTTGCTCCTTTATATACGGGAGCGCACCCTCCTAGGGTCGGCCGGCCTCCCCCCTTTGCTCCTTTATATACGGGGGCAGGGGGCACCCCATGTACACACAAGTTGATCATTGATCTTTTAGCCATGTGCGGTGCCCCCCTCCACCATAATCCACCTCGGTCATATCGTAGCGGTGCTTAGGCGAAGCTCTGCATCGATAGCTTCATCAACATCGTCATCATGTCGTCGTGCTGACGGAACTCTCCCTCAAAGCTCTACTGGATTGTGAGTTCGTGGGACGTCACCGAGCTGAACGTGTGCAGATCGCGGAGGTGTTGTACGTTCGGTACTAGGATCGGTCGATCGTGAAGACGTATGACTACATCAACCGCGTTGTCATAACGCTTCCGCTTACTGTCTACAAGGGTACATGGACGACACTCTCCCCTCTCGTTGCTATGCATCACCATGATCTTGCGTGTGCGTAGGAAATTTTTTAAATTACTATGTTCCCCAACATTTTATATCTCAATCCTGAAGATATGCAAGAGGCAAAGAAATCTATGAAGGAAAAAGGTATTAAAGCTGAGGATGTCAAAATTTTACCTCCTATTGAAGAAATACATGGGCTTGACACACCACCACTGCCTAAGGTGGTAGAGGTAAATTATTTAATAAAATTCAATGATAATGACAATCCTCATAATATGCACCCTAGCCAATGCCTTTATGAGTTTGAAAATTACATTTGAAAGCAAGATCACTTCAATGCAAATGTTATGAAACAATTGAAATACAAATCTAATATGATTGCTCGCTTGAGTGACTTGTTATTTCAAATCTCAAATGATGTTAGAGGTGTGGGGAAGCATGCTTCTATGGTTCAAACCCAGTTAGAACAAGTTGATAAATCTCAAAGAGAGTTGCTTCATGAAATGAACAATAACATACATGACTTTGTTGTTAGAGTAGCAACTAGAGGTAAAATGACTCAGGAACCACTTTATCCTGAGGGACACCCAAAAAGAATTGAACAAGACTCTCAAAGAGTTAACGCTGATGCACGTAGTCCTTCTAAAAAGAAAGAAGAAGAAAAATGATAGGACTTTGCATGCCTCTAGTGAACGTGAAGTAGAAAACCTCCTGATAATGATAATGAAGTTTCTATCTCTGATGCTGAAACTCAACCTGGTAGTGAACACTTACCTTCTGATAATGAAAAAGATAACGATGAGGTGCATGAAGACACTCAAACAAATAATAAAGAATCAGACAATGATGTTGAGATAGAACCTGCAGTTGATCTTGATAACCCACAACCTAAGAATAAAAGATATGATAAAGGAGACCTTGTTGCTAGAAAACATGGTAAGTAAAGAGAACCATGGGTTCAAAACCTACGCCCTTTCCACCTAAACCAACTAAAAAGAAAGATGATGAAGAATTTGAACGCTTTGCTGAAATGTGAGGCCAGTCTTTTTGCGTACTTGCTTGACTGATATCCTTAAAATGCCTCCTTTATGCAAAGTACATGAAAGACATCATCACCAATAAGAGGAAAATACTGGAAGCTGAAATCTCCACGCTTGCTAATTATACTTTTAAAGATGGAGTACCTAAAAAACTTGGAGATCCAAGAATACCAACTATACCTTGCTCCATCAAAAGAAATTATGTGAAAGCTATTTTATGTGATTTGGGAGCTGGTGTTAGTGTTATGCCTTTCTCCTTATATAAAAGACTTGATTTGAATAAACTCACACCTACTGAAATATCTTTGCAAATAGCTGATAAATCAATAGCCATACCTATCGGTATCTGGGAGGATGTGCCCGTTGTTGTTGCTAATGTTACTATTTTGACTGACTTTGTTATACTTGAGATGCCCGAGGACGATAACACGTCGATTATCCTTGGTAGACCCTTCTTGAATACTGCAAGGTTTTTTTATTGATTGCAATAAAATCAAGGTCACTTTTCATATCAGTGGTAATGAGCATACGGTGCACTTTCCGAAGAAACAATTCCAAGTGAATGGAATTAATGTTATTGAAAAATTTCCAACAATCACTATTGGAAGTTTTCAACTACCTCTACCTACTGCCAAAAAGAAATATGAAATGCTTATTGTCGGGGACATTCAAATTCCCATTGAGGTAACTTAGTGATTTATGAAAGTTCTTCAGTTTCATGCTAATCAAAAGTGGTTGTTAATAATACTTGATCAACCTTATTTTTGAGAGGTATGAAATTGATGAATTTAGTGAGCACTACCTTCTGCCCCTACCTTTTGTTATCTTTTTTATTAGTTAAATAAAATAAAATGCCATGGTTTGTCTGTTTTCTGAATTTCTTGTGGAATAAAAAATGACCCAAAAATAAAAGTTCTCAGAATGCTTTGAAAATTTAATACTTTTTTTTGAATATTTAAGAATTTTTGGTGCAAATAACATCAGAGGGAGGTGCACCAGGTGGGCACAACCCACCTGAGTGCGCCAGGACCCACATGGGTGCGCCAGGACCCCCAGGCGCGCCCTGGTGGGTTGTGGTCCCCACGTGGGCCCCCGCACTTATCTCTTCATCCCACATCACCACCTACCTCCACAAAAAAATCACCGTTACTCTCTCTCTCGCGCGTGCGCGTTCTTGCTCTCAAACCTGCGGATTTCGATCTCTTTTCTCGAAGCTCCATTTCTGAAACTTTTTGGGGATTGTTGCTTGGTATGTGACTCCTCCATTTGTCCAATTAGTTTTTGCTTTAGTGGTTTATATTTTGAATATTTAGCTACTCTTGCTGCCGCTGTACATGAGCTTGCATGTTGAATTCTTAGAGTTCTATGTGGTTTGAATGCTTGATATGGCCTCTATGTATCCCTATGAGTAGTTGCTATCAATCTTGTAAAGTTTTGTTGATAAATTTTTGTCACCCAAAAATTTTCAGAAAATTGTACGCGAATGATGAACCTTTTTGGAAGGAGTTCTTCAAGGAGGAGATCCTCGGGGGCATCCTCTAGTGACAGCTCCGCTCGTCGGTCTTATGTTGAACCAAGTGAAAGTTCCATACGAGATGCCGCCGCCAAAACATGCCTATGGCCATGCGATGATTATATAGTGAGTGTGGGCATTAAGGAGGAATTTTATCATTATGTTCACAATGCCGATCTCGGTCCCTACATTTCAGATAAGTGCAATCAACACCACACTCTCACTGAATCATTTGCCAAAGGATTTAAATTCCATCCCCATGAGTCTAGGGTGTCATTTAAACTGTATGAAAATCCTTTTACCATATCACGAGAGAGATTTGCTCAACATTGCAAAATCCCATTCTAGGGTTCGCTAGACGAACCACCAAGGTCCGAGTTTCAAGCGTTCTTGACTAGTCTTTGCAACGGTGAGACTAGGGGAGTGACGCAAGGTAGAATAAAGAGTATTCATTTTCCCGCAATTCAGTACTTCGCATGGGAAATGTATTGTAGGCAAAAAAGATTGTAGTACACTTTGTGCTCCAGACTTGAGCCTCATACGCACCGCTCTCACCGGTGACAGAAGCTGTAATCTTGGAGCGGTTGTTGCATGTAGATTGCAACACAATGCTAATAGTGGTTATTTTTGTGGTGGAATTTATGCCACATGCTTAGCAAGAGAGCTGGGTGTTGCACCTTTACCCTATGACCCTATTTTACCCACGTAGTATTTAGACTTTGATGCTATGAAATGCCATAAGATCCTTAAAGGCGAACCCAATAATTTCACCTATAAATTGTTGTTTAATCAAGATTCTGTTGTGCACACATATTTGCATGCGCCTGCTCTCTTTGATTATCACAACAGAGGAAGATACTTTGTTCTTGAGAGCGAGGCCCGAGCTCATAACGTGGCGGTTGTGGCTGCACGGTAGGCTGAGGCATCCGCACCGAGAGCCTCTGTGAGCTACCACCCCAACTACTATGCAGGCTACTGACTGATTACCAAGTTAGGCCAAAAGCCTAAGCTTGGGGGAGTACGTATTTCTACCGACTTTACATTCATGTTCACACATTTCATTTGTCGGTGTTCACACTTTTTCATTGTATTATCCATGTTAGATTTATTTTCTTGCTTTCTTCTTGTGTGTTTGAAAAACTTTGAGAAAATCCAAAAACATTTCCTGTTTCTTTTTTCTTTTTCTTTCGAGAGTAGTTAGTTGTAGAACTAAAAATAAAACCCAAAAAGATTTTTCCTTTTATTTGCTTGTTCAAGAAAACTAAAAACTTCAAAAATATCTCATTGTGTTTCTCTGAATTTCTTTTCTTTTTATTTGAGTCATACCGAGGAGAAGACCATGATGAAAATGTTGAGTGGCTCTCATTTGCATAATTGCTGATCTAACAAAGAACCCATTTTACCTTGTCTTCTCCCGTTGAATAAAATGTTTGCAGACTCCAGTTTAGTCCACGACACTCTTGCACTATTATTATTTTCACATCGTTCGGTCGTGCAAGTGAAAGGCAATAATGCCGATATTTGATGAACTGGCTGTGGCAGAGAGAAACGGGTATGAACTTGACTTGTTCTGTTTTTGTAAATATGTTTAACCTAGTATCCATGATTCATCCCATTATGATTAAACATGTTTGCAATGACAATTAGAGATTATAGTTTCTCATGCCATGCATAAGTAGCTAGGAGTGGATAATGATTTATCTTGGATATCAACATTACGTTAAAATGATTGTGATGTAGTATGATGATATGGTAGCCTCCTTTGAATGTTCGAGTGGCTTGACTTGGCACGTGTTCATGCATATAGTTGAATCAAAACCAACATAGCCTCTATGATATTTATGTTCATGGTGTTCATATCCTACTCATGCTAGTGTCCAATGTTACTTATGCATAATGCATGTTCATGGCTGTTTTTGCTCTCTAGCGGGCTGCTTCTCAACCTATTTGCTAGCCTTCGCCTGTACTAAGTGGGATTTCTGCTTGTACATCAAAGACCTTGAACTCAAGTTATTCCAAATGAGTCCATCATATCTACCTATATGCGGTATTACCCTGCCGTCCTAAGTAAATTTGCATGTGCCATCTCTAAAAACTTCAAATAAATATCCCTTTTGTGTGCCTGGATCATCCATGGAGCGACAGGAGATAGTCGGTATCTTCCATGCTAAGCAGGTTATTCTCAGGTTGAGTGTTTATTCACTCGCCATTGCATGAGAAAAGGGCGGTAATAGGGATTCCCAGTCCCAAACTGCAAACAGAAAAAGCTTACAAAAAAAGTCCTACGGAGTCATAACCTTTACTTTATTGCTTGGGCACCGCCACTAGCGTGTTTAGCATGGAAGATATAGATAACTGATGGTCGTGAAGTAAACAAGAAGGGTGCATTTCTCAAAATTTCATTTACCTCTGTTTTAAAAACTTGAGCTCTGGCACCTCTTCAAATCACTACTTTCCTCTGCGAAGGGACTATCTATTTACTTTTATGTTGTGTCATCACCTTCTAAAATAAGCGCCAGAACCTCAGAGCACTGCTGTCATGCTGATGCATTGTGTGTAGCTAATGTTGGGTGCATAATGACTGGATCTTTTCTACCATGAATTACAATGTTTAGTCGCTGCTTGAACTTTGGAGGTGCTCTGCATTTATGTTTTGCGGTCTCAGAAAGGGCTAGCGAGATACCACTATTGTCATATTATATCAATGTTGTTTTGACAATGTGTTGCTGTTTGAGATATTTTATTATTGCTCGCTAGCTGATTATGTCATTGATATGAGTTAATATACTTTCTAAGAGTTATTGACGACATGGTTAGTTATATTACTGGCTGAAACCTGGGTGATGTGTAAGCTTATTTATGCAAACTAGAGCAAAAGAGTTTGTAAAAGTTTTCTTTTTCATTTTCAGTTTATCAACTGAATTGCTTGAGGACAAGCAAAGGTTTAAGCTTGGGGGAGTTTGATACGTCTTCGTTGTATCTACTTTTCCTAACGCTTTTCCTCTTGTTTTGAACTCTAATTTGCATGATTTTAATGAAACTAACCCCAGACTGACGTTGTTTTCAGCAGAACTACCATGGTGTTGTTTTTTATGCAGAAATATAAGTTCTCGGAATGGAACAAAACTTTGCGAGGATTTTTTATACAATATATGAGAATTTCTGGAGCCAAGAACAACTGAAGGGGGGCACCTGGGTGGGCACAACCCACCAGGGCGCGCTCCCCTCCTGGTGCGCCCAGGTGGGTTGTCCCCACCTGGTGGCCCCGCAGACCCTGAAACCTATGCTATAAAATCCTATTTTTCCAGAAACAAAATCAGGGAGAAAAAATTATCGCATTCCACGAGACAGAGCCGCCGTCACCTCCTGTTCTTCATCAGGAGGCCAGATCTGGAGTCCGTTCGGGGCTCCGGGGAGGGGGATCTTCGATCTTCGTCATCACCAACCCTTCTCCATCGCCAATTCCATGATGCTCCCCACCGGGAGTGAGTAATTCCTTTGTAGGCCCGCTAGTCGGTGAGGGGTTGCATGAGATTCATCATGTAATCTAGTTAGTTTTGTTAGGGCTTGATCCCTAGTATGCACTGTGTACTGAGATTGATGTTCCTATGACTTTGCCATGCTTAATGCTTGTCACTTTGGGCCCGGGTGCCATGATTTCAGATCTGAACCATTTATGTTATCACCATTATATCCATGTTCTAGATCTGATCTTGCAAGTTATAGTCACCTACTACGTGCTATGATCCAGTAACCTCGGAGTGACAATAGTCGGGACCACTCCCGGTGATGACCGTAGTTTGAGGAGTTCATGTATTCACCGTGTGTTAATGCTTTGTTCCGGTTCTCTATTAAAAGGATGCCTTAATATCCCTTGGTTTCCAATAGGACCTCGCTGCCACGGGAAGGTAGGACAAAGATGTCATGCAAGTTCTTTCCATAAGCACGCATGACTATTTACGGAATACATGCCTACATTATATTTATGAACTGGAGCTAGTGCCGTATTGCCCTAGGTTATAATTGTCACATGATGAATATCATCCAACAAATCATAGATCCAATGCCTACGGATTTCTATGATATTGTTCTTGCTAAGTTACTACTGCTATCGTTACTGTTCACTTGCTACAAATTACTGCTATCACTGTTACCATTACTATTGATGTTGCTACTATTATCAAAACTATCATACCACTTTGCTACTGATCACTTTGTTGCAGATAATTAATCTTCGGGTGTGGTTGAATTGACAACTCGACTGCTAATACTTACAAATATTCTTTGGCTCCCCTTGTGTCGAATCTACAAAATTTGGGTTGAATACTCTACCCTTGAAAACTATTGCGACCCCCTATACTTGTGGGTTATCAGGGGCTACCGACGATATTATACCGAGGGTGGCCCATCGATCGGGATGCCCGATACTAGGCGGGCCTCGGGCCCTAAGAGGCACAGCATCAGCCTTGTCCCAGTGATCGCTCCAAGGCCTCGACTTGAAGATGAAGTGTGTTTGTGGCATGCAAGCCAAGTCCTCGTGGAAAGGTCGATTAGGATTTCTATAAACCCTTGCCCTCATCACCCCTTTATAAGGTGAGGCTAGGAGTAGTTGGAGGCATCCATGCCAATACACAGACTATAGCATTCCTCATCCTCAACTCATAACCTCCTCGCATGGGGTGCTCTGACATCACAAAACAAAGGAGGACTAGGGTATTACCTCGACCATGATGACCCGAACCTGGGTCAAACACTGTGCGAACTCCCCTCTGGTACTTCCAAATCAGGTCTTGATCAAGGCCTGGGAATCTGTGCCTCTTGATGCGGGCACCGGCACTGACCAAACTGGCAAGCGGTATTGGCAAAGGATAGAGGACCAGTTCTTTGGAATGATGGCAAAGTATCCCTCAAGGACGCCATGCACCTATGGGTCACTTCAAGGTCGTTGGGATGTGATCAAGCCGATTTGTAGCCATTGGAGTGGTTGCTTGGAGCAAGTCCGCAATGCACCTCCAAGTGGTACCGTTGAAGTCGATTATGTGAGTTTGTTTTCACATACCATGTAGTGCAAATGATTTGTAGCCATTGGAGTGGTTGCATGTGACATACTTTGACATCGTTTTCATTTTGTAGGACAAAATTGCACAAGAAAGATACAAGGACATGGAAGCTTCCAATGGCATGTCATTTACACTAGAGCATTGTTGGAAATTGCTTCAAAATAGTGAGAAGTGAAAGTTGATAGACAAAGAATCCCCACTGAAGAGAGGTTCACTCACCAAGATGGATGATGAAGAAGATGATGATGCCCCAAGAAACAAGAACAAGCCCGATGGAAACAAGAGGCATCAAGCTTGTGGGACAAGATAGATGCCATGGTGCAACCAAACGAGTTGATGGTGGCCAAGACACTGGAGGCAAATAAGGAGTTGGCCAACAAGAAGGTGCAAGAGAAGCAAGAAAAGTGGCAATTAATCAAGGAGTAGGGGTTGCACAAGGCCGCCATTGAGGAGAGAAGAGACCTTGCCGAGGAGAACAAGGCCTTGGCCAAGCTTCTTCAAGAGGAGAACAAGATCATGATGATGCAAAACAGTGACATGGACGACATCACCAAAGAATGGGAAGATATTGCAAGGAGGGAGATCTTCAAGAGAAGGAAGCAAGCGGCGACGGGTGCTACCTCTTGAGCTTGCGTTGGATTTCCCCGAAGAGGGAAGGATGATGCAGCAGAGTAGCGTAAGTATTTCCCTCAGTTTTTGAGAACCAAGGTATCAATCCAGTAGGAGGCCACGCTCAAGTCCCTCGTACCTGCACAAAACGATAGCTACTCGCAACCAACGCGATTAGGGGTTGTCAATCCCTTCAGGTCACTTACGAGAGTGAGATCTGATAGATATAATATTTTTGGTATTTTTGGTATAGAGATGCAAAGTGAGAAGTAAAAGGCAAAGTAAAAAAGCAAAGCAAGATTAAAGTAATGTAGATTGATATGATGAGAATAGACCCGGGGGCCATAGGTTTCACTAGTGGCTTCTCTCAAGAGCATAAGTATTCTACGGTGGGTGAACAAATTACTGTTGAGCAATTGACAGAATTGAGCATAGTTATGAGAATATCTAGGCATGATCATGTATATAGGCATCACGTCCGTGACAAGTAGACCGAAATGATTCTGCATCTACTACTATTACTCCACTCATCGACCGCTATCCAGCATGCATCTAGAGTATTAAGTTAAAAATAGAGTAACACTTTAAGCAAGATGACATGATGTAGAGAGATACATTCATGCAATATGAAATAAACCCCATCTTGTTATCCTCGATGGCAACGATGCAATACGTGCCTTGCTGCCCCTTCTGTCACTGGGAAAGGACACCGCAAGATCGAACCCAAAGCTAAGCACTTCTCCCATGGCAAGAACTACCAATCTAATTGGCCAAACCAAGCAAATTCAACAAAATAGCTATCACATAACATATTTTCAACACAATCCACATGCATGCGAAGTTGACACTCTTCCGAAATAGTGGGATTATCATTAACTAAAGTGATGATTTCTCCAAACCCACTTTTATCAAAAACTTCATAAGATTGAACACTCTCCAAATATGTGGGATCTAAAGTTGACACTCTTCCGAACCCACTTTCAATATTATTGCAAACGATATTATCAATCTCATATTCATCATCATGGGGCTTAAATAAAGTTTCAAGATGATAAGAAGAATCACCCCGATCATGATCATTGCAACAAGTAGTAGACATAGCAAAACTAGCATCCCCAAGCTTAGGGTTTTGCATCTTATTAGCACAATTGACATCATAATAATTTATAATAGAATCATTGCAATCATGCTTTTTATTCAAAGATCTATCGTGAATCACTTTACGAATTTCAGGCAAAACCTTATAAAGATAATCTAGTGCATCCAAATCACTAGGAATTAGTTCATCATAATTGGATCTCTTAAAAAGATTGGCAAGTGGATGAGGATCCATAGATCTTAGCTTCTCTGTTTAGGAATAAATACTCAACTATTTCAACCAAACGAGCAAACGAGCCAAGTAAGACATCAAGGCAAATGGAAAAGAGAGGGTGAATAAAATGGCAAGGGTGAAGTGGGGGAGAGGAAAACGAGAGGCAAATGGCAAATAATGTAATGCGAGAGATAGGGATAGTGATGGGTACTTGGTATGTTGACTTTTTGCGTAGACTCCCCGGCAACGGCGCCAGAAATTCTTCTTGCTACCTCTTGAGCTTGCGTTGGATTTCGCCAAAGAGGAAAGGATGATGCAGCAGAGTAGCGTAAGTATTTCCCTCAGTTTTTGAGAACCAAGGTATCAATCCAGTAGGAGGCCACGCTCAAGTCCCTCGTACCTACACAAAACGATAGCTACTCGCAACCAACGCGATTAGGGGTTGTCAATCCCTTCACGGTCACTTACGAGAGTGAGATCTGATAGATATAATATTTTTGGTATTTTTGGTATAGAGATGCAAAGTGAAAAGTAAAAGGCAAAGTAAAAAAGCAAAGCAAGATTAAAGTAATGGAGATTGATATGATGAGAATAGACCCGGGGGGCATAGGTTTCACTAGTGGCTTCTCTCAAGAGCATAAGTATTCTACGGTGGGTGAACAAATTACTGTTGAGCAATTGACAGAATTAAGCATAGTTATGAGAATATCTAGGCATGATCATGTATATAGGCATCACATCCGTGACAAGTAGACCGAAACGATTCTGCATCTACTACTATTACTCCACTCATCGACTGCTATCCAGCATGCATCTAGAGTATTAAGTTAAAAACAGAGTAACGCTTTAAGCAAGATGACATGATGTAGAGAGATAAATTCATGCAATATGAAATAAACCCCATCTTGTTATCCTCGATGGCAACGATGCAATACGTGCCTTGCCGCCCCTTCTGTCCCTGGGAAAGGACACCGCAAGATCGAACCCAAAGCTAAGCACTTCTCCCATGGCAAGAACTACCAATCTAGTTGGCCAAACCAAACGGATAATTCGAAGAGACTTGCAAAGATAACCAATCATACATAAAAGAATTCAGAGAAGATTCAAACATTATTCATAGATAGACTTGATCATAAACCCACAATTCACCGGTCTCAACAAACACACCGCAAAAAGAAGATTACATCGAATAGATCTGCACGAGAGAGGGGGAGAACTTTGTATTGAGATCCAAAAAGAGAGAAGAAGCCATCTAGCTACTAACTATGGACCCGAAGGTCTAAGGTAAACTACTCACACTTTATCGGAGAGGCTATGGTGATGTAGAAGCCCTCCGTGATGACGGCCCTCTCCGGCAGAGCTCCGGAACAGGCCCCAAGATGGGATCTCGTGGATACAGAAAGTTGCGGCGGTGGAATTAGGTTTTTGGCTCCTTTTCTGATCGTTTGGGGGCACGTAGGTATATATAGGAGGAAGGAGTATGTCGGTGGAGCACCGAGGGGCCCACGAGGCAGGGGGCGTGCCCTAGGGGGGGGCTCCCCCCACCCTCGTGACCGCCTCTTTGACTCCTTGGAGTAGGGTCCAAGTCTCCTGGATCACGTTCGGTGAGAAAATCACGTTCCCGAAGTTTTTATTCCGTTTGGATTCGGTTTGATATTCTGTTTCTCCGAAACATTGAAGTAGGCAAAAACAACAATTCTGGGCTGGGCCTCCGGTTAATAGGTTAGTCCCAAAAATAATATAAAAGTGGAAAATAAAGCCCAATATAGTCCAAAACAGTAGATAATATAGCATGGAGCAATCAAAAATTATAGATACATTGGAGACGTATCAATGGGTGGTGGCTTCTGTGGTGGTGGAGAGTGATGATGATGATAATGATGATGGTCATGGAGGTGGTGGTGGCTGATGACCCACAAGTATCAGGGATCAATCATAGTCCTTTCGATAAGTAAGAGTGTCGAACCCAACGAGGAGTAGAAGGAAATGACAAGTGGTTTTTAGCAAGGTATTGTCTGCAAGTGCTGAAATTATCAGTAACAGATAGTTTGATATCAAGGTAATGTGTAACGAGGAACAAGTAGTAATGGTAACAAAGGTGCAGCAAGGTAGCCCAATCCTTTTTGTAGTAAAGGACATGCCGTAACGATCTCTTATAATAAGAAAAGTGTTCTTGAGGACACACGAAAATTTCATCTAGTCACTTTCATCGTGTTTGTTTGATTCACGTTCGCTACTTTGATAATTTGATATGTGGGTGGATTGGTGCTTGGGTGTTGTTCTTATTTGAACAAGCCTCCCACTTATGATTAACCCCTCTCGCAAGCATCCGCAACTACGAAATAAGAATTAAGATAAATCTAACCATAGCATGAAACATATGGATCCAAATCAGCCCCTTACGGAATATCGCATAAATTAGGGTTTAAGCTTCTGTCACTCTAGCAACCCATCATCTAATTACTACCCCATAGTGTCTTCCCTTAGTCCCAAAGATGGTGAACTATCATGTAGTCGACGTTCACATGACACCACTAAGGGAAACAACAACATACATATCATCAAAATATCGAACGAATACCAAATTCACATGATTACTTATGACAAGACTTCTCTCATGTCCTCAAGAACAAAAGTAACTACTCATAAATCATATTCATATTCAAGATCAGAGGGGTATTGTATATCATAAAGGATCTGAACATATGATCTTCCACTAAATAAACCAACTAGCATCAACTACAAGATATAATCAACACTACTAGCAACCCACATGTACCAATCCGAGGTTTCAAGACAAAGATTGAATACAGGAGATGAACTAGGGTTTGAGATGAGATGGTGCTGGTGAAGATGTTGACGAAGATTGGTCCTCCCACGATGAGAGGGTTGTTGGTGATTGATATGTGATACGTCTCCGTCATATCTATAATTTTTGATTGTTCCATGCCAATATTCTACAACTTTCATATACTTTTGGCAACTTTTTATACTATTTTTGGGACTAACATATTGATCCAGTGCCCAGTGCTAGTTCCTGTCTGTTGCATGTTTTTGGTTTCACAGAATATCCATATCAAACGGAGTCCAAACAGGATAAAAACGTACGGAGACACTTTTTGGAATATTTGGAAAATTGTGGAAGAAAAATCAATGCGAGACGGTGCCTGAGGTGGCCACGAGGCAGGGGCGCGCCTACCCCCCTAGGCGTGCCCCTACCCCCGTGAGCCACCCGTAAGGCGGTTGACGCTTTTCTTTTGCCGCAAGAAAGCTAATTTTCGAAAGAAAAAAATCACGGCGAAGGTTTCAGGCCAATCAGAGTTACGGATCTCCATATATACACGAAATGGTGAAATAGAGCCAGGACAGAACGCAGAAACAGAGAGAGACAGAGAGACAGGTCCAATCTCGGAGGGGCTCTCGCCCCTCCCACGCCATGGAGGCCAAGGAACAGAGGGGAAACCCTTCTCCCATCTAGGGAGGAGGTCAAGGAAGAAGAAGAAGAAGGGGGGGCCCTCTCCCCCTTGCTTCCGGTGGCGCCGGAGTGCCACCGGGGACCATCATCATCACCGTCATCTTCACCAACAACTTCACCGCCTTCACCACCAACTCTTCCCCCATCTATGCAGCGGTGTAACCTCTCTCTTACCCACTGTAATCTCTACTTAAACATGGTGCTCAACGCTACATATTATTTCCCTATGATGTATGGCTATCCTATGATGTTTGAGTAGATCCGCTTTGTCCTAATGGCTATTTGATGATCAAGATTGGTTTGAGTTGCATGTTTTATTATTGGTGCTGTCCTATGGTGCTCTCCGTGTCGCGCAAGCGTGAGGGATTCCCGCTGTAGGGTGTTGCAATATGTTTATGATTTGCTTATGGTGGGTGGCGTGAGTGAACAGAAGCACAGACCCGAGTAAGTGGGTTGTTTGCGTATGGGATAAAGAGGACTTGATGCTTTAATGCTATGGTTGGGTTTTACCTTAATGAATCTTTTGTAGTTGTGGATGCTTGCTAGAGTTCCAATCATAAGTGGATATGATCCAAGTAGAGAAAGTATGTTAGCTTATGCCTCTCCCTCAAATAAAATTGCAATAATGATTACCGGTCTAGTTATCGATTGCCTAGGGACAAATAACTTTCTCGTAACAACAAGCTCTTTACTAAACCTAACTTAGTTGTGTCTTTATCTAAACAGCCCCTACTTTTTATTTACTTGCTCTTTATTATCTTGCATACCTATCCAACAACACCTACAAAGTACTTCTAGTTTCATACTTGTTCTAGGTAAAGCGAACGTCAAGTGTGCGTAGAGTTGTATCGGTGGTTGATAGAACTTGAGGGATTATTTGTTCTGCCTTTAGCTCCTCGTTGGGTTCGACACTCTTACTTATCGAAAATTGTTGCGCTCCCCTATACTTGTGGGTTATCAAGACCTTTTTCTGGCGCCGTTACCGGGGAGCAATAGCGTGGGGTGAATATTCTTGTGTGTCCTTGTTTGCTTTATCACTATTAATTTTTATTTGTTGTTCTTAGTTGTTCTCTATCTTTAGTTATGGATATGGAACACAAAATACCAAAAAAGTTAGGTGTACTTGCTACTCATGGAGATGAGGAACCTCCTAAAACCCTCGATGCTCAATATGTGAAAAATATTATGTACCACTTTGATAATCCTGAGAAAACCTCATTCAATCTGGTAATGGGAGTAATGTTGGATCAACGTGAATACTTTAGGGATTATCGCTTGGCACAAAAAGGGAAATTATTATGGGATCAAATTTATATATTGAAGTGGTATGCTCGGCAAGTATGCTTGAGTTATGATATTACTTGTTGCTATAGGATGAAGGCTCCACACCTTCCCTTTTCATGTGAATTTAATGATAATGAAACCTTGGCTTCTTATGCTAGAGGTATATATGATTACTATGATGTGGAACAAATAGAAGAATTTGTTGCTTTTAAGGGTGCTTATGAAATTGAATCTTTGTTTGAAAAGAATGAAGCTTATGATGATGATGATGTTTATAGGCCTGAAAGCTATCTTAAAATATTGCTACGATAATTATGAATATAATTCCTATATTAATGTGCTTATTGAGAAAGTCTCCGCTGTCCAAGAAGAGACTAATATTTTGCAGGAATCTATGGAAGAAGAAGTTGATGAAACTTCGAGCTCATTGGATGAAAAAGATGAGGAAGAGAGCGAAGAACAAAAGGAGGAAGAGCGGATTGATCACCCGTGCCCACCTTCTAGTGAGAGTAACTCTTCAACTCATACATTGTTTAATTCCCCTTCGTGCTTACCGAAGGATGATTGCTATGATGACTGTTATGATCCCTTGGATTCTTTTGAAATATCCCTTTTTGATGATGCTTGCTATGCTTGTGGCCAAGATGCCAATACGAATTATGCTTATGGAGATGAACTTGCTATAGTTCCTTATGTTAAACATGAAATTGTTGCTATTGCACCCACGCACGATAGTCCTATTATCTTTTTGAATTCTCTCGACTACACTATATCGGAGAAGTTTGCACTTATTAAGGATTATATTGATGGGTTTCCTTATACCTTTACGCATGATGGTTTTGATAGATATAATATGCATGTGCTTTCTGCTCTTAATTGCAATTATTATGAGAGAGGAACTATATCTCCACCTCTCTATGTTTTCAATATGATAAAATTGCAAGAAACTATTTATACTATGCATTGGCCATTACTATGTGTGCATGAATTGTTCTTTTATGACATGCCAATGCATAGGAAGAGAGTTAGACTTCGTTGTTACATGATATATGTTACTTTGTGCTCACTACTAAATTATAAATCATTGTTAATTAAAATTGGCTTTGATATACCTTGGGATCCGGGTGGATTCATTACTTGAGCACCATATGCCTAGCTTAATGGCTTTAAAGAAAGCGCTGCCAGGGAGACAACCCGGAAGTTTTAGAGAGTCATTTATTTCTGTTGAGTGCTTTCATATAGTTTAAAAACAACAAAAATAAAGAGGGGAACCGAAAATAATTTTCTAAAAGAAAAGTGAAAGTGAGAGAGACGAGCATTGTGAAAGTGGGGGACGTCCTTGAACTTTGTTCATTCCCATGGGAACTTTGTGAATCTTAATTACAGAAACTTTTAAATAAAAATAATTATCCCCTTGTACAATTCCATTGTATTATAAAAATAATGTGCCAAGGTTTTCCTTTAGGATGTTTACATTTGCTTGATGGTTTGTACGGTGCAGGACAGAAACTTTGGCTGTAGTGCGTGATTTTACATTTTTAGCTGGAACGTCAAATGGTTCTAATTCTTTTTGCACCGTCTTGCTATACAAATTATTTATTTTTCCTAATTTTGTCAGAATTTTTCAAGTATCAGAAGTATGGTTGATACGTCTCCAACATATCTATAATTTTTGATTCCTCCATGCTATATTATCTACTGTTTTGGGCAATATTGGGCTTTATTATCCACTTCTATATTATTTTTGGGACTAACCTATTAACCGGAGGCCCAGCCCAAATTTGTTGTTTTATGCCTATTTCAGTGTTTCGAAGAAAAGGAATATCAAACGGAGTCGAAACGGAACGAAATCAACTGGAGAAGTTATTTTGGAAGGAAAGCCACCAGATAGACTTGGACTCTACGTCAGAAGATATGGGAGCTGGCCACGAGGGTGGGGGGCGTGCCCACCCCCCTAGGGCGCGCCCCCTGCCTCGTGGGGCCCCCATGGCTCCTCTGACGTCCTCCCTGCACCCATATATATCCGCGTACCCTAAAACTTCCAGAACGCAACATAGATCGGGAGTTCTGCCACCAGAAGCCTCCATAGCCACCAAAAACCAATCGGGACCCAGTTTCGGCACCCTGCCAGAGGGGCGAACCCTCACCGGTGACCATCTTCATCATCTCGGTGCTCTCCATGACGAGGAGGGAGTAGTTCACCCTCGAGGCTGAGGGTATGTACCAGTAGTTATGTGTTTGATCTCTCTCTCTCTCTCTCTCGTGTTCTTGAGATGATACGATCTTGATGTATCGCGAGCTTTGCTATTATAGTTGGATCCTATGTTTCTCCTCCCCCTCTTCTCTCTTGTAATGAATTGAGTTTCCCCTTTGAAGTTATCTTATCGGATTGAGTCTTTATAGATTTGAGAACACTTGATGTATGTCTTGGTGATCAACTTGCGGGTTTCGTGACATTGGGAACCTATGCATAGGGGTTGGCACACGTTTTCGTCGTGATTCTCCGGTAGGAACTTTGGGGCACTCTTTGAGGTCCTTTGTGTTGGTTGAATAGATGAATCTGAGATTGTGTGATGCATATCATATAATCATGCCCACGGATACTTGAGGTGACATTGGAGTATCTAGGTGACATTAGGGTTTTGGTTGATTTGTATCTTAAGGTGTTATTCTAGTACGAACTCTAGGGCTGTTTGTGACACTTAAAGGAATAGCCCAACGGATTGATTGGAAAGAATAACTTTGAGGTGGTTTCGTACCCTACCATAATCTCTTCGTTCGTTCTCCGCTAGTAGTGACTTTGGAGTGACTCTTTGTTGCATGTTGAGGGATAGTTATGTGATCCAATTATGTTAGTACTGTTGAGGGAACTTACACTAGCGAAAGTATGAACCCTAGGCCTTATTTCCTATCATTGCAATACCGTTTACGCTCACTTTTATCACTTGCTACCTTGCTGTTTTTATTATTTAATATTACAAATATCTTTATCTACTATCCATATACCACTTGTTTCACCATCTCTTCGCCGAACTAGTGCACCTATACAATTTACCATTGTATTGGGTGTGTTGGGGACACAAGAGACTCTTTGTTATTTGATTACAGGGTTGCTTGAGAGAGACCATCTTCATCCTACGCCTCCTATGGATTGATAAACCTTAGGTCATCCACTTGAGGGAAATTTGCTACTGTCCTACAAACCTCTGCACTTGGAGGCCCAACAACGTCTACAAGAAGAAGGTTGTGTAGTAGACATCAAGCTCTTTTCTGGCACCGTTGCCGGGGAGGTGAGTGCTTCAAGGTATATCTTTAGATCTTGCAATCGAGTCTTTTAGTTTCTTGTTTTATCACTAGTTTAGTTTATAAAAGAAAACTATAAAAAATGGAATTGATTTTATCTCATACGCTTCACCTTTTTAATATCTTTCGTGAGTACGATGGAAAGGATAATTGTGCTCAAGTGCTAGAAGAAGAAATCTATAAAATGTTTGGCACTAATTATTTGAATGATGAGCATGATTGCAATGTTGTTAGTATGAATTCCTTGAATATCCATGATGCTAATGATATGCAAAGCCACAAGCTTGGGGAAGCTATGTTTGATGAAGATGATATTTTTTGTCCCCCAAGTTTTGATGAGCAAATTTATAATGATAATAACATGCCTCCTACTTATGATAATTATTGTGATGACACGTATGCTTTAAATAATAATAATAACCATGAAACTTGTCATCTTGATTTCAATTTTCAATCCCATGATAGTTATTTTGTTGAGTTTGCTCCCACTACTATTCATGAGAAGAATTTTGCTTATGTGGAGAGTAGTAAATTTTCTATGCTTGTAGATCATGAAAAGAATGCTTTAGGTGCTGGTTATATTGTTGAATTCATTCATGATGCTACTGAAAATTATTATGAGGGAGGAACATATGTTTGTAGGAATTGCAATAATATCAAGTTTCCTCTCTATGTGCTTAAAGTTTTGAAGTTATGCTTGTTTTACCTTCCTATGCAAGTTGATTCTTGTTCCCACAAGTTGTTTGCTCACAAAATCCCTATGCATAGGAAGTGGGTTAGACTTAAATGTGCTAGTCATATTATTCATGATGCTCTCTTTATGTTACAATTCTAATCTTTTATGTGAGCATCATTGAAATCATCATGCCTAGCTAGGGGCATTAAACAATAGCGCTTGTTGGGAGGCAACCCAATTTTATTTTTATTCCTTGCTTTTTGTTCCTGTTTAGTAATAAATAATTCATCTAGCCTCTGTTTAGATGTGGTTTTAGTTGTTTAATTAGTGTTTGTGCCAAGTAGAACCTTTGGGAAGACTTGGGGAAAGTCCTGTTGATCATGCTGTCAAAAACAGAAACTTTAGCGCTCACGAGAAATTCTGCCATTTTTATTTGGATAGTTATATTGAGTTAATTACTTTTGCATATGATTAATAGATAAATTCCTCAGGTCCAGAAATTTATTTGAGAATTTTATGAGTTCCAGAAGTATACGTTTGATTCAGATTACTAAAGACTGTTCTGTTTTTGACAGATTCTGTTTTTCGTGTGTTCTTTGCTTATTTTGATGAATCTATGGCTAGTAAAAGAGTTTATAAACCATAGAGAAGTTGGAATACAGTAGGTTTAACACCAATATAAATAAATAATGAGTTCATTACAGTACCTTGAAGTGGTGATTTATTTTCTTATACTAACGGAGCTTACGAGTTTTCTGTTAAGGTTTGTGTTGTGAAGTTTTCAAGTTTTGGGTAAGGATTCGATGGACTATGGAATTAAGAGTGGCAAGAGCCTAAGTTTGGGGATGCCCAAGGCACCCCAAGGTAATATTCAAGGATAGACAAGAGACTAAGCTTGGGGATGCCCCGGAAGGCATCCCCTCTTTTGTCTTCGTTCATCAGTAACTTTACTTGGAGCTATATTTTTATTCACCACATGATATGTGTTTTGCTTGGAGCATCAATTTATTTTGTTAGGATTTTATTTCTGTTATTTAGAACAATGTTTTGCATCTTTTATTTCAATAAAAGTGCCATTGATAGCCTTTACTATGCCTATTTTAGAAGTCCACATGTTGCTGTTTGAAAACAGAAAGTTTACCGCTGTTGCAATAATTCCCTAGAAAAGTAAGAATGTGATAAAATGTTGAAACCTTTTGCTTATTAAGATCTGATAAATTTACTACAGTGGGAATTTTATTTCATAATTTTTGGAGCTAGGGAAGTATGGATATTGCAGCATTCTTTACAGACTATCCTGTTTAGGCAGATTGCTGTTTTGTTTGCATTGTTTGCATATGTTTGCTTCTTTAATGATTCTATTTGAGGATAGGACTATTAAATATGCAGAGGCATTTAGTATGCAATGTTTAATAATAATTTTAGTGATTTGCTACAGTAGAGTATGATAAGGTTTTTGCAATGATTTATAGTAACTTATCTCACGAGTCCTTGTTGAGTTTTGTGTGGATGAAGCTTTTGAGATTTAGGGAGACCGTGATATGAGAGGAATTAAGGAGACACAAAAGCTCAAGCTTGGGGATTCCCAAGGCACCCCAAGATAATATTTCAAGAAGTCTAAAGCATCTAAGCTTGGGGATACCCCGGTTGGCATCCCACCTTTCTTCTTCAACAATTATCGGTTAGTATCGGTTGATCCTAAGTTTTTGCTTCTTCACATGATGTTTGTCATTCTTAGAATGTCATTTTATTTTGCTTTGCTTGCTTTTTGAATAGAATACCAAGATCTGAAATTATTAAATGTTAGAGAGTCTTCACATAGTTGCATAATTATTCGACTACTCATTGATCTTCACTTATATCTTTCGGAGTAGTTTGTCATTTGCTCTAGTGCTTCACTTATATCTTTTAGAGCATGGTGGTAGTTTTATTTTGAAGAAATAGATGAACTCTCATGCTTCACTTATATTATTTTGAGAGTCTTAAATATCATGGTAATTTTCTTAAAATCCTAATATGCTAGGTATTCAAGAATAATAAAATTCTCTTATGAGTGTGTTGAATACTAAGAGAAGTTTGATACTTGATGATTGTTTTGAGATATGGAGGTAATAATATCAAAGTCGTTCTAGTTGAGTAGTTGTGAAATTGAGAAATGCTTGAGTTAAAGTTTGCAACTCCCGTAGCATGCACGTATGGTAAACTTTATGCAACAAATTTGAAACATGAGGTGTTATTTGATTGTCCTCCTTATGAGTGGCGGTCGGGGACGAGCGATGGTCTTTTCCTACCAATCTATCCCCCTAGGAGCATGCACGTAATACTTTGGTTTTTGATGGCTTGTAGATTTTTGCAATAAGTATATGAGTTCTTTATGACTAATGTTGAGTCCATGGATTATACGCACTCTCACCCTTCCATCATTGCTAGCCTCTACGGTACCGTGCATTGCCCTTTCTCACATCGAGAGTTTGTGCAAACTTCGCCGGTGCATCCAAACCCCGTGATATGATATGCTCTGTCACACATAAACCTCCTTATATCTTCCTCAAAACAGCCACCATACCTACCTATTATGGCATTTCTATAGCCATTCCGAGATATATTGCCATGCAACTTTCCACCATTCCGTTCATCATGACGCATTCATCATTGTCATATTTCTTTGCATGATCATGTAGTTGACATCGTATTTGTGGCAAAGCCACCGTTCAAAATTCTATCATACATGTCACTCTTGATTCATTGCATATCCCGGTACACCGCCGGAGGCATTCATATAGAGTCATACTTTGTTCTAGTATCGAGTTGTAATCAATGAGTTGTAAATAAATAGAAGTGTGATGATCATCATTAATAGAACATTGTCCCAAAATAAAAAAAATAAAAAAATAAAGGCCAAATAAAAAAAGAAAGGCCAAAAAAAAGAAAGGCCAAATAAAAAAATAAAAATAAAAAGGGGCAATGCTACTATTCCTTTTTTTCCACACTTGTGCTTCAAAGTAGCACCATGTTCTTCATATAGAGAGTCTCTTGAGTTATCACTTTCATATACTAGTGGGAATTTTCATTATAGAACTTGGCTTGTATATTCCAACAATGGGCCTCCTCAAGTGCCCTAGGTCTTCGTGAGCAAGCAAGTTGGATGCACACCCACTTAGTTTCTTTTGTTGAGCTTTCATACATTTATAGCTCTAGTGCATCCGTTGCATGGCAATCCCTACTCCTTACATTAACATCAATCGATGAGCATCTCCATAGCCCATTGATTAGCCTCGTTGATGTGGGACCTTCTCCTTTTTTGTCTTCTCCACATAACCCCCATCATTATTCTATTCCACCTATAGTGCTATATCCATGGCTCACGCTCATGTATTGCGTGAAAGTTTATGAGTTTGAAATTATTAAGGTATGAAACAATTGCTTGGCTTGTCATCGGGGTTGTGCATGATGAGAGCATTCTTTTGTGACGAAAATGAAACATGACTAAACTATATGATTTTGTAGGGATGAACTTTCTTTGGCCATGTTATTTTGAGAAGACATAATTGCTTAGTTAGTATGCTTGAAGTATTATTGTTTCTATGTCAATATGAACTTTTGTCTTGAATCTTTCGGCTCTGAATTTTCATATCACAAGTAATAAGAATTACATTGAAATTATGCCAACTAGCATTCCACATAAAATTATCTTTTTTATCATTTACCTACTCGAGGACGAGCAGGAATTAAGCTTGGGGATGCTTGATACGTCTCCAACGTATCTATAATTTTTGATTGCTCCATGCTATATTATCTATTGTTTTGGGCAATATTGGGCGTTATTATCCACTTCTATATTATTTTTGGGACTAACCTATTAACCGGAGGCCCAGCCCAGATTTGCTGTTTTATGCCTATTTCAGTGTTTCGAAGAAAAGGAATATCAAACAGAGTCGGAACGGAACGAAATCAACTGGAGAAGTTATTTTTGGAAGGAAAGCCACCGGATAGACTTGGACTCTACGTCAGAAGATACGGGAGCTGGCCACGAGGGTGGGGGGCACGCCCACCCCCCTAGGGCGCGCCCCCTGCCTCGTGGGGCCCCCGTGGCTCCTCCGACGTCCTCCCTGCACCCATATATATATATCCACGTACCCTAAAACTTCCAGAACACAACATAGATCGGGAGTTCCGCCTCCAGAAGCCTCCGTAACCACCAAAAACCAATCGGGACCCAGTTCCGGCACCCTGCCGAAGGGGGGAACCCTCACCGGTGACCATCTTCATCATCCCGGTGCTCTCCATGACGAGGAGGGAGTAGTTCACCCTCGGGGCTGAGGGTATGTACCAGTAGTTATGTGTTTGATCTCTCTCTCTCTCGTGTTCTTGAGATGATACGATCTTGATGTATCGCGAGCTTTTCTATTATAGTTGGATCCTATGTTTCTCCTCCCCCTCTTCTCTCTTGTAATGAATTGAGTTTCCCCTTTGAAGTTATCTTATCGGATTGAGTCTTTATAGATTTGAGAACACTTGATGTATGTCTTGGTGATCAACTTGCGGGTTTCGTGACATTGGGAACCTATGCATAGGGGTTGGCACACGTTTTCGTCGTGATTCTCCGGTAGGAACTTTGGGGCACTCTTTGAGGTCCTTTATGTTGGTTGAATAGATGAATATGAGATTGTGTGATGCATATCGTATAATCATGCCCACAGATACTTGAGGTGACATTGGAGTATCTAGGCGACATTAGGGTTTTGGTTGATTTGTATCTTAAGGTGTTATTCTAGTACGAACTCTAGGGCTGTTTGTGACACTTATAGGAATAGCCCAACGGATTGATTGGAAAGAATAACTTTGAGGTGGTTTCATACCCTACCATAATCTCTTCGTTCGTTCTCCGCTAATAGTGACTTTGGAGTGACTCTTTGTTGCATTTAAGGGATAGTTATGTGATCCAATTATGTTAGTATTGTTGAGGGAAGTTACACTAGCGAATGTATGAACCCTAGGCCTTATTTCCTATCATTGCAATACCATTTACGCTCACTTTTATCACTTGCTACGTTGCTGTTTTTATTATTTCAGATTACAAATATCTTTATCTACTATCCATATACCACTTGTTTCACCATCTCTTCGCCGAACTAGTGCACCTATACAATTTACCATTGTATTGGGTGTGGTGGGGACACAAGAGACTCTTTGTTATTTGGTTGCAGGGTTGCTTGAGAGAGACCATCTTCATCCTACGCCTCCTACGGTTGATAAACCTTAGGTCATCCACTTGAGGGAAATTTGCTACTGTCCTACAAACCTCTGCACTTGGAGGCCCAACAACGTCTACAAGAAGAAGGTTGTGTAGTAGACATCAATGGTGAATGTTCAGATTATTACAGACTGTTCTGTTTTAGACAGATTCTGTTTTTGATGCATATTTTGCTTGTTTTGATGAAACTATCAATTTATATCAGTGGATTAAGCCATGAAAAAGTTATATTACAGTAGACACAATGCAAAAACAAAATATGAATTGGTTTGCAACAGTACTTAGAGTAGTGATTTGCTTTATTATACTAACGGATCTTACCGAGTTTTCTATTGAAGTTTTGTGTGGATGAAGTGTTCGATGATTGAGAAGGTTTCAATGTGAGAAGAAGGAAGAGAGGCAAGAGCTCAAGCTTGGGGATGCCCGAGGCACCCCAAGTAAATATTCTAGGAGAATCAAGCGTCTAATCTTGGGGATGCTGGGAAGGCATCCCCTCTTTCTTCAACAAGTATCGGTATGTTTTCGGATTCGTTTCGTTCATGCGATATGTGCAATCTTGGAGCGTCTTTTGCATTTAGTTTTCATTTTTTTTCTTTTATGCACCATGCTGGTATGAGATAGTCCTTGGTTGATTTATAGAATGTTCTATGCACTTCACTTATATCTTTTGAGTATGGCTTTATAGAATGCTTCATGTGCTTCACTTGTATCATTTGAAGTTTGGATTGCCTGTTTCTCTTTATATAGACAACCGCCATTTGTAGAATGCTCTTTTGCTTCACTTATATTTGTTAGAGCGTGGGCATATCTTTTGTAGAAATAATTAAACTCTCTTGCTTCACTTATATCTATTTAGAGAGATGACAGGAATTGGTCATTCACATGGTTAGTCATAAAATCCTACATAAAACTTGTAGATCGCTGAATATGATATGTTTGATTCCTTGCAATAGTTTTGCGATATAAAGATGGTGATATTAGAGTCATGCTAGTGGGTGGTTCTGAATTGTATAAATACTTGTGTTGAGGTTTGTGATTCCCGTAGCATGCACGTATGGTGAACCGTTATGTAACGAAGTTGGAGCATGAGGTATTTATTGATTGTCTTCCTTATGAGTGGTGGTCGGGGACGAGCGATGGTCTTTTCCTACCAATCTATCCCCCTAGGAGCATGCGCGTAGTACTTTGTTTCGATGACTAATAGATTTTTGCAATAAGTATGTGAGTTCTTTATGACTAATGTTGAGTCCATGGATTAGACGCACTCTCACCCTTCCATCATTGCTAGCCTCTCTAGTACCGCGCAACTTTCGCCGGTACCATAAACCCACCATATACCTTCCTCAAAACAGCCACCATACCTACCTATCATGGCATTTCCATAGCCATTCCGAGATATATTGCCATGCAACTTTCATCGTCATCATATACATGACTTGAGCATTCATTGTCATATTGCTTTGCATGATCGTAAGATAGCTAGCATGATGTTTTCATGGCTTGCCCGTTTTTTGATGTCATTGCTATGCTAGATCATTGCACATCCCGGTACACTGCCAGAGGCATTCATATAGAGTCATATCTTTGTTCTAGATATCTAGTTGTAATATTGAGTTGTAAGTAAATTAAAGTGTGATGATCATCATTATTAGAACATTGTCCCATGTGAGGTTATAAAAACAAAAGTGGCCAAAGAAGCCCTCAAAAAAAAAAGAGGCCAAAGAAGCCTACAAAAAATGAGAGAAAAAGAGAGAAGGGGCAATGTTACTATCCTTTTACCACACTTGTGCTTCAGAATAGCACCATGTTCTTCATATAGAGAGTCTCTTGAGTGATCACTTTCATATACTAGTGGGAATTTTCATTATAGAACTTGGCTTGTATATTCCAACGATGGGCTTCCTCAAATGCCCTAGGTCTTCATGAGCAAGCAAGTTGGATGCACACCCACTTAGTTTCAGTTTGAGCTTTCATATACTTATAGCTCTAGTGCATCCGTTGCATGGAAATCCCTACTCACTCACATTGATATCTATTGATGGGCATCTCCATAGCCCATTGATACGCCTAGTTGATGTGAGACTATCTTCTCCTTTTTATCTTCTCCACAACCACCATTCTACTCCACCTATAGTGCTATGTCCATGGCTCACGCTCATGTATTGCGTGAAAGTTGAAAAGGTTTGAGAACGTCAAAAGTATGAAACAATTGCTTGGCTTGTCATCTGGGTTGTGCATGATGTGAGTATTTTGTGTGGTGAAGATGGAGCATAGCCAGACTATATGATTTTGTAGGGATAACTTTCTTTGGCCTTATTATTTTGAAAAGACATGATTGCTTTATTAGTAGGCTTGAAGTATTATTGTTTTTTGTCAAATGATAGACTATTGCTTTGAGTCAGTCGTGTCTTAATATTCATGCCATGATTAGACACATGATCAAGATTATGCTAGGTAGCATTCCACATCAAAAATTATCTTTTTTATCATTTACCTACTCGAGGACGAGCAGGAATTAAGCTTGGGGATGCTAATACATCTCCGTCGTATCTATAATTTTTGATTATTCCATGCCAATATTCTACAACTTTCATATACTTTTGGCAAATTTTTATACTATTTTTGGGACTAACATATTGATCCAGTGCCCAGTGCCAGTTCTTGTCTGTTGCATGTTTTTGGTTTCGCAGAATATCCATATCAAACGGAGTCCAAACGGGATAAAAATGGACGGAGACACTTTTTGGAATATTTGGAAAATTCGGGAAGAAAAATCCATGCGAGACGGTGCCCGAGGTGGTCACGAGGCAGGGGAGCGCGCCTGCCCCCCCTGGGCGCGCCCCTACCCTTGTGAGCCACCCGTAAGGCGGTTGACGCTCTTCTTTTGCCGCAAGAAAGCTAATTTTCGGAAAAAAAATCACGGCGAAGGTTTTAGGCCAATCGGAGTTACGGATCTCCATATATACACGAAACGGTGAAACAGAGCCATGACAGAACGCAGAAACAGAGAGAGACAGAGAGACAGATCTAATCTCGGAGGGGCTCTCGCCCCTCCCACGCCATGGAGGCCAAGGAACAGAGGGGATACCCTTCTCCCATCTAGGGAGGAGGTCAAGGAAGAAGAAGAAGAAGGGGGCTCTCTCCCCCTTGCTCCCCGTGGCGCCGGAGTGCCACCGGGGGCCATCATCATCACCGTCATCTTCACCAACAACTTCACCGCCTTCACCACCAACTCTTCCCCCCTCTATGCAGCAGTGTAACCTCTCTCTTACCCGCTGTAGTCTCTACTTAAACATGGTGCTCAATGCTATATATTATTTCCCTATGATGTATGGCTATCCTATGATGTTTGAGTAGATCTGTTTTGTCCTAATGGCTATTTGATGATCAAGATTGGTTTGAGTTGCATGTTTTATTATTGGTGATGTCCTATGGTGCTCTCCGTGTCGTGCAAGTGTGAGGGATTCCCGCTGTAGGGTGTTGCAATATGTTTATGATTTGCTTATGGTGGGTGGCGTGAGTGAAAAGAAGCACAGACTCGAGTAAGTAGGTTGTTTGAGTATGGGATAAAGAGGACTTGATGCTTTAATGCTATGGTTGGGTTTTACCTTAATGAATCTTTAGTTGTTGCGGATGCTTGCTAGAGTTCCAATCATAAGTGAATATGATCCAAGTAGAGAAAGTATGTTAGCTTATGCCTCTCCCTCAAATAAAATTGCAATAATGATTACCGGTCTAGCTATCGATTGCCCAGTGACAAATAACTTTCTCGTAACAACAAGCTCTTTACTAAACCTAACTTAGTTGTGTCTTTATGTAAACAGCCCCTAATTTTTATTTACTTGCTCTTTATTATCTTCCATACCTATCCAACAACACCTACAAAGTACTTCTACTTTCATACTTGTTCTAGGTAAAGCGAACGCCAAGCGTGCGTAGAGTTGTATCGGTGGTCGATAGAACTTGAGGGATTATTTGTTCCGCCTTTAGCTCCTCATTGGGTTCGACACTCTTACTTATCGAAAACTTTTGCGATCCCCTATACTTGTGGGTTATCAATACGTCTCCAACGTATCTATAATTTTTTTATTGTTTCATGCTATTATATTATGTGTTTTGGATGTTTTATATGCATTAATATGCTATTTTGTATTATTTTTGGGACTAACTTATTAACCCAAAGCCTAGTGCCAGTTTCTGTTTTTTTCCTTGTTTTTGAGTTTTACAGAAAAGGAATATCAAACAGAGTCCAAACGGAATAAAACTTTATGATGATTTTTCTTGGACCAGAAGACACACGTAGGACTTGAAGACGAAGGTAGAAGAGTCCCGAGAGCTCCACAAGCCCTCAGGGCGTGCCCTAGGGGTGCGCCCCTAGCTTGTGGGTCCCACGAGACTCCTCCAACCCTAATCTTTGGCCTATAAATTCCCAAATATTCCCAAATGACCAGAAGTGTCCACAAAAATAGTTTTCCGCCGCCGTAACCTTCCGTACTCATGAGATCCAATCTAGGGACCTTTTTCCGCGCCCTGCCAGTGGGGATTTGATCATGGAGGGCTTCTACATCAACTCTATTGCCCTTCCGATGAAGCGTGAGTAATTTACCACAAACCTACGAGTCCATAGCTAGTAGCTAGATGGATTCTTCTCTCTTTTTGATCCTCAATACCATGTTCTCATCGATGTTCTTGGAGATCTATCCGATGTGATCTTCTTTTGCAGCGTGTTTGTTGAGATCCGATGAATTGTGAATTTATGGTCAATTCTAAATTCTTATATCCATGATTTGATATCTTTGTATTTCTCTTTGAATTATTGGTTTGGTTTGGCCAACTAGATTTGGAGAGGTGCTTAGTTTTGGGTTCAATCTTGCGGTGTCCTCACCCAGTGACAAAGTAGGGGTAGCGAGGCACGTATTTGTATTGTTGCCATCAAGGGTAAAAAGATGGAGTTTTCATTAGATTGCTTGAGTTTATCCCTCTACATCATGTCATCTTACTTAAGGCGTTATTCCGTTCTTATGAACTTAATACTCTAGATGCATGCTGGATAGCGGTCGATGTGTGGAGTAATAGTAGTAGATGCAGGCAGGAGTCGGTCTACTAGGCACAGACGTGATGCCTATATGCATAAGAATTTCCTTGGATATCGTCATAACTTTGCGCTTTTCTATCAATTGCTCGACAGTAGTTTGTTCACCCACCATATTATTTTCCTTCAAGAGAGAAGCCTCTAGTGAAATCTATGGTCCCCTGGTCTATTTTCCATCATATATTTTCAGATCTATAAACCAAAAAACCCAAAAATATCTTGTTGCGATTTATTTACTTTTATTTTGTTTTATGTTTTAGTAATCTTTTATATCTATCTCTATCATATTTCACCTTTGCAAGTGACCATGAAGGGATTTACTACCCCTTTATCACGTTGGGTGGAAGTGTTTGATTGTTTGCGCAGGTGCATAGATTGGGGACTTGCTTGTTTCTCCTACTGGATTGACCCTTGGTTCTTAACTGAGGGAAATACTTATCTCTACTTTGCTGCATCACCCTTTCCTCTTAAAGGGAAAAACCAACGCAATGCTGGGGAGATATGCATCAAGCCTACCAAGTGCCCATCGTAAACTCTCATCTCTTGCATTACATTATTTGTCATTTACCTCTCGTTTTCCGCTACTACCTCTTGAGCAATGCGTTGGCTTTCTCTTGAAGAGGAAAGGGTGATGCAGTAAAGTAGTGTAAGTATTTCCCTCATTTTTTTAGAACCAAGGTATCAATCCAGTAGGAGATCACGCTCGAGTCCCACACACCTACACAAACAAATAAGAACCTCGCAACCAACGCGATAAAGGGGTTGTAAATCCCTTCACGGTCACTTACGAGAGTGAGATCTAACAGAAATGATAAGATAACATTTTGGTATTTTTATGATAAAGAGAAATAAAGATGCAAAGTAAAATAAACGGAAATAGAAATAGCTAAGTGTTGGAAGATTAATATGATGGAAGATAGACCCGGGGGCCATATGTTTCACTAGTGGCTTCTCTCAAGAGCATAAGTATTACGGTGGGTAAACGAATTACTGTCGAGCAATTGATAGAATTGAGCATAGTTATGAGAATATCTAGGTATGATCATGTATATAGGCATCACATCCATGACAAGTAGACCGAAACGATTCTGCATCTACTACTATTACTCCACACATCGACCGCTATCCAGCATGCATCTAGAGTATTAAGTTCATAAGAACAGAGTAATGCTTTAAGTAAGATGACATGATGTAGAGGGATAAACTCATGCAATATGATATAAACCCCATATTTTTATCCTCGATGGCAACAATACAATACGTGCCTTGCTGCCCCTGCTGTCACTGGGAAAGGACACCGCAAGATTGAACCCAAAGCTAAGCACTTCTCCATTGAAAGAAAGATCAATATAGTAGGTCAAACCAAACTGATAATTCGAAGAGACTTGCAAAGATAAACCAATCATACATAAAAGAATTCGAAGGAGATTCAAATATTATTCATAGATAAACTTGATCATAAACCCACAATTCATCGGATCTCGATAAACACACCGCAAAAGAAGATTACATCGAATAGATCTGCAAGAAGATCGAGGAGAACTTTGTATTGAGATCGAAAGAGAGAGAAGAAGCCATCTAGCTAATAACTATGGGCCCGTAGGTCTGAAGTAAACTACTCACACATCACCGGAGAGGCCATGGAGTTGACGTAGAGGTCCTCCGTGATCAATGCCCCCTCTGGCGGAGCTCCGGAAAAGGCCCCAAGATGGGATCTCTCAGGTACAGAAGGTTGTAGCGATGGAATTAGGTTTTCGTGGTGCTCCTGGATGTTTGGGGGGTACGTGGACTTATATAGGAGGAAGAAGTAGGTCGATGGAGCAACGAGGGGCTCACGAGAGTGGAGGGCGCGCCCCCTGCCTCGTGCCCTCCTTGATCGTTTCTTGATGCCCACTCCAAGTCTCCTAAATCACGTTTGTTGAGAAAATCACGTTCCCGAAGGTTTCATTTCGTTTGGACTCCGTTTGATATTCCTTTTCGGCGAAACTCTAAAATAGGCAAAAAAACAACAATTTGGGTTGGGCCTCCGGTTAGTAGGTTAGTCCCAAAAATGATATAAAAGTGTAAAATAAAGCCCATTAACATCCAAAATAGATAATATAATAGCATGGAGCAATCAAAACTTATAGATACGTTGGAGACGTATCAAGCATCCCCAAGCTTAATTCATGCTCGTCCTCGAGTAGGTAAATGATAAAAGAAGAATTTTTGATGTGGAATGCTTTCTAACATACTTCTCAAGTAATTTTTCTTTATTGTGGCATGAATGTTCAGATCCGAAAGATTCAAGATAAAAGTTTAATATTGACATAAAAAATAGTAATACTTCAAGCATACTAACTAAGCAATTATGTCTTCTCAAAATAACATGGCCAAAGAATGTTATCCCTACAAAATCATATAGTCTGGCTATGCTCTATTTTCACCACACAAAATATTTAAATTGTGCACAGCCCCGATGACAAGCCAAGCAATTGTTTCATACTTTTGATGTTCTCAAACTATTTTAATCTTCACGCAATATATGAGCGTGAGCCATGGATATAGCACTATATGTGGAATAGAATGGTGGTTGTGGAGAAGACAAAAAAGGAGAAGCTAATCTCACATCAACTAGGCGTATCAATGGGCTATGGAGATGCCCCTCAATAGATATCAATGTGAGTGAGTAGGGATTGCCATGCAACAGATGCACTAGAGCTATAAGTATATGAAAGCTCAACAAAAGAAACTAAGTGGGTGTGCATCCAACTTGCTTGCTCATGAAGACCTAGGGCATTTTAAGGAAGCCCATAATTGGAATATACAAGCCAAGTTCTATAATGAAAAATTCCCACTAGTATATGAAAGTGATATCATAGGAGACTCTCTATCATGAAGATTATGATGCTACTTTGAAGCACAGGTGTGGAAAAAGGATAGTAGCATTGTCCCTTCTCTCTTTTTCTCTCATTTTTTATTTGGGCCTTCCCCCTTTTTTATGGCCTTTTTTTCGTCCGGAGTCTCATCCCGACTTGTGGGGGAATCATAGTCTCCATCATCCTTTCCTCACTTGGGACAATGCTCTAAGAATGATGATCATCACACTTTATTTACTTACAACTCAATACTTAGAACAAAATATGACTCTATGTGAATGCCTCCGGCGGTGTACCAAGATGTGCAATGATGCATGAGTGACATGTATGAAGAATTATGAACGGTGGCTTTGCCGCAAATACGATGTCAACTACATGATCATGCAAGAAATATGACAATGATGAAGCGTGTCATAATAACGGAACGGTGGAAGGTTGCATGGCAATATATCTCGGGATGGCTATGGAAATGCCATAATAGGTAGGTATGGTGGCTGTTTTGAGGAAGGTATATGGTGGGTTTAAGGTTCCAGCGAAAGTTGCGCGATACTGGAGAGGCTAGCAATGGTGGATGGGTGAGAGTGCGTATAATCCATGGACTCAACATTAGTCATAAAGAACTCACATACTTATTGCAAAAATCTATTAGTTATCAAAACAAAGTATTACGCGCATGCTCCTAGGGGGATAGATTGGTAGGAAAAGACCATCGCTCGTCCTCGACCGCTACTCATAAGGAAGACAATCAATAAATAAATCATGCTCCGACTTCATCACATAACAGTTCACCATACGTGCATGCTACGGGAATCACAAACTTCAACACAAGTATTCCTCAAATTCACAACTACTCAACTAGCATGACTCTAATATCATTATCTCCATATCTCAAAAAATTATCAAGTATCAAACTTCTCATAGTATTCAATGCACTTCTATGAAAGTTTTTATATTATTCCTAAAAGCAAATTTCCATGTTGTTCTAAAGGACTCTCAAAATAATATAAGTGAAACATGAGAGATCAATTATTTCTATAAAATAAAACCACCACCGTGCTCTAAAAGATATAAGTGAAGCGCTAGAGCAAAAACTATATAGCTCAAAAGATATAAGTGAAGCACATAGAGTATTCTAATAAATTTCAAATCATGCGAGTCTCTCTCAAAAGGTGTGTACAGTAAGGATGATTGTGGTAAACTAAAAATCAAAGACTCAAATCATATAAGACGCTCCAAGCAAAACACATATCATGTGGTGAATAAAAATATAGTTCCAAGTAAAGTTACCGATAGACGAAGACGAAAGAGGGGATGCCTTCCGGGGCATCCCCAAGCTTAGGCTTTTTGGTGTCCTTGAATTTTAACTTGGGGTGCCATGGGAATCCCCAAGCTTAGGCTCTTGCCACTCCTTGTTCCATAATCCATCAAATCTTTACCAAAAACTTGAAAACTTCACAACACAAAACTTAAATAGAAAATCTCGTGAGCTCCGTTAGCGAAAGAAAACAAAACACCACTTCAAGGTACTATAATGAAGTCATTCTTGATTTATATTGGTGTTAAACCTACTGTGTTCCAACTTCTCTATGGTTTATAAACTTTTTTACTAGCCATAGATTCATCAAAATAAGCAAACGACACACGAAAAACAGAATCCTCAAAAACAGAACAGTCTGTAGTAATCTGTAGCTAACGCAAACTTCTGGAACCCAAAAAATTCTAAAATAAATTGCTGGACGTGAGTAATTTATCTATTAATCATATTCACAAATAATTACTAAATATCACTTTCCAAATAAAAATGGCAGCGATTCTCGTGAGCGCTAAAGTTTCTGTTTTTTACAGCAAGATCAAAAAGACTTCCCCCAAGTCTTCCCAACAGTTCTACTTGGCACAAACACTAATTAAACACAAAAAACACAACCAAAACAGAGGCTAGACAAATTATTTATTACTAAACAGGAGCAAAAAGCAAGGAATAAAAATAAAATTGGGTTGCCTCCTAACAAGCGCTATCGTTTAACGCCCCTAGCTAGGCATAAAAGCAAGGATAGATCTAGGTATTGCCATCTTTGGTAGGCAATCCATAAGTGGCTCTCATAATAGATTCATATGGTAATTTAATTTTCTTTCTAGGGAAGTGTTCCATGCCTTTTTTCTTAACGGAAATTATAATCTAATATTCCCTTCCTTCATATCAATAATTGCACCAATCGTTCTAATGAAAGGTCTACCAAGAATAATAGGACATGAAGGATTGCAATCTATGTCAAGAACGATGAAATCTATGGGCACATATTTCCTATTTGCAACAATAAAAACATCATTAATTATTCCCATAGGTTTCTTAATAGTGGAATCCGCAAGGTGCAAGTTTAAAGAACAATCATCAAAATCACGGAAACCTAGCAAATCACACAAAGTTTTTTGAATCATGGAAACACTAGCACCCAAATCACACAAAGCATAGCACTCGTGATCTTTAATTTTTATTTTTATTTTAGGTTCCCACTCATCATAAAGTTTTCTAGGGATAGAAACTTCCAACTCAAGTTTTTCTTCATAAGATTGCATCAAAGCATCAACGATATGTTTAGTAAAAGCTTTATTTTGACTATAAGCATGAGAAGAATTTAGCACGGATTGCAACAAGGAAATACAATCTATCAAAGAGAAATTATCATAACTAAATTCCTTGAAATCCAAGATAGTGGGTTCATTGATATCTAAAGTTTTTCCCTCTTCAATCCCACTTTTACCAATTTTTGCATCAAGATCTAAAAACTCCGAATTTTTGGAATGCCTTCTAGGTAAAGTTGGCTCATCTTCAGTCCCATCATTATCAAGATTCATATTGCAAAACAAATACTTAATAGGAGACACATCAATAACTCTTATATCTTCATCTTTAGAAACTAGAAGAACATGCTTTCACAAAGCAATCTTTCTTAGCACGCATCCTAGCGGTTCTTTCTTTGCACTCATCAAAGGAAATTCTCATGGCTTTTAGAGACTCATTGATATCATGCTTAGGTGGAATAGATCTAAGTTTAAAAGAATCAACATCAAGAGAAATCCTATCAACGTTCCCAGCCAATTCATCAACCTTAAGCAATTTTTCTTCAAGCAAAGCATTGAAATTCTTTTGTGAATTCATAAACTCCTTAACACTAGTCTCAAATTCAGAGGGCATATTATTAAAATTTCCATAAGAATTGTTGTAGGAATTACCATAATTATTAGAGGAATTACTAGGAAACGGCCTAGAATTAAAATTACCTCTATACGCATTGTTACCAAAATTGTTCCTACCAACAAAATTCACATCCATAGATTCATTATTATTCTCAATCAAAGTAGAAAAATGCATATCATTAGGATCAGTAGGAGCACTCTTATTAGCAAACAATTTCATAAGTTCATCCATCTTTCCACTGAAAACATTAATTTCTTCTATTGCATGCACTTTTTTACTAGTAGATCTTTCAGTGTGCCATTGATAATAATTAACCATAATATTATCTAGGAGTTTAGTAGCTTCTCCTAAAGTGATTTCCATAAAAGTGCCTCCCGCGGCCAAATCTAAAAGATTTCTAGAAGCAAAATTCAATCCGGCATAAAAAAATTGTATAATCATCCAAAGATTCAAACTATGTGTAGGGAAATTACGTATCATTAATTTCATCCTCTCCCAAGATTGTGCAACATGTTCATGATCAAGTTGCTTAAAATTCATAATATCATTTCTAAGAGAGATGATCTTAGCGGGAGGAAAATACTTAGAGATAAAAGCATCTTTGCACTTATTCAATGAATCAATACTATTTTTAGGCAAAGACGAAAACCAAGCTTTAGCGTGATCTCTAAGGGAAAAAGGAAATAGCTTCAATTTAACAATATCATTGTCCACATCTTTCTTCTTTTGCATATCACACAAATCAACAAAGTTATTTAGATGGGTAGCGGCATCTTCACTAGGAAGGCCGGCGAATTGATCTTTCATGACAAGATTCAACAAAGCAACATTAATTTCACAAGATTCAGCAACGTTAAGAGGAGCAATCGGAGTGCTAAGAAAATCATTGTTGTTGGTATTGGCAAAGTCACACAATTTAGTATTGTCTTGAGCCATCGTGACAAGCAAGCAATCCAACACACCAGCAAACAAGAAGCAAGCGAAAAAGAGGCGAACGGAAAAAGAGAGGGCGAATAAAACAACAAGGGTGAAATGGGGGAGAGGAAAATGGGAGGCAAATGGCAAATAATGTAATGCGAGGGATAAGAGTTTGTGATGGGTACTTGGTATGTCTTGACTTGTGCATAGTCCCCGGCAACGGCGCCAGAAAGGGCTCGTTGTTGGGAGTCAAATCTTGACTTGACTTGGCGCGAATCTCCCCGGCAACGGCGCCAGAAATCCTTCTTGCTACCGCTTGAGCACTGCGTTGGTTTTCCCTTGAAGAGGAAAGGGTGATGGCGCAGTAAAGTAGCGTAAGTATTTCCCTCAGTTTTTGAGAACCAAGGTATCAATCCAGTAGGAGATCACGCTCGAGTCCCACGCACCTACACAAACAAATAAGAAACTCACAACCAACGCGATAAAGGGGTTGTAAATCCCTTCACGGTCACTTACGAGAGTGAGATCTGATAGATATGCTAAGATAATATTTTTGGTATTTTTATGATAAAGAGAAATAAAGATGCAAAGTAAAATAAACGGCAATAGAAATAGCTAAGTGTTGGAAGATTAGTATGATGGAAGATAGACCCGGGGGCCATAGGTTTCACTAGTGGCTTCTCTCAAGAGCATAAGTATTACAGTGGGTAAACAAATTACAGTCGAGCAATTAATAGAATTGAGCATAGTTATGAGAATATCTAGGTATGATCATGTATATAGGCATCACATCTGTGACAAGTAGACCAAAACGATTCTGCATCTACTACTATTACTCCACACATCGACCGCTATCCAGCATGCATCTAGAGTATTAAGTTCATAAGAACAGAGTAATGCTTTAAGTAAGATGACATGATGTAGAGGGATAAACTCATGCAATATGATATAAACCCCATCTTTTTATCCTCGATGGCAACAATACAATATGTGCCTTGCTACCCCTACTGTCACTGGGAAAGGACAACGCAAGATTGAACCCAAAGCTAAGCACTTCTCCCATTGCAAGAAAGATCAATCTAGTAGGCCAAACCAAACTGATAATTCGAAGAGACTTGCAAAGATAAACCAATCATACATAAAAGAATTCAGAGGAGATTTAAATATTGTTCATAGATAAACTTGATCATAAACCCACAATTCATTGGATCTCGACAAACACACCACAAAAGAAGATTGCATCGAATAGATCTCCAAGAAGATCGAGGAGAACTTTGTATTGAGATCCAAAGAGAGAGAAGAGGCCATCTAGCTAATAACTGTGGACCCATAGGTCTGAAGTAAACTACTCACACATCACCGGAGAGGCCATTGAGTTGATGTAGAGGCCCTCCATGATCAATGCCCCCTCCGGCGGAGCTCCGGAAAAGGCCCCAAGATGGGATCTCTCGGGTACAGAAGGTTGCGGTGGTGGAATTAGGTTTTCATGGTGCTCCTGGATGTTTGGGGGGTACGTGGATGTAACGCCCCGAGACCGATGCTCGAGAAGACTTCCATATATTCCTGGTTTCGCCGTGTGTTTCATTTGTGCCTGCCCTTTTATTTTTGCATTGCATCATGTCATCATGCCTTCATCTCATAAATCTTTTGCAACTCAACTAAATAAATGGCATGGATCTTTGATCCATTTAAATCGAGGGAATTCACTTGTGATATCTCTTTATAACATATTGAAGCCTCTCAATATTATTAGAGAGCTATAATAAAAATATTCCATTCTTTTGGAATTAACCAAAACACACTTGAAAAATCCCCACTCCCTTTCTACTTCAAGTTTGGTCCCCAAACTTTGCCAACATTTATTTTCCCATTTATCGAGGCTCCTCCTAAATTCTCAACATTTTTGGACTCTTCTAAATCCTAGTCCTTGTTCAAACCTTTTAAATTAAATTCAAATGACTTTGAATTTAATTCTTGCAATCTTGCCCACTCCATTTTTCTTGGGTCAAGCTCATTTTTGTGAGTCCGGGAAAATAATCCCCATGCCCAAATTCTTGTCCACTCATTTCTTTTCTCTCCTTTTCTTTCTTTGCTTTTCTGTTTTTAGTAGAGATTTGAAAAGAGAGAGAGAGAAGGAGCCCAGCAGCCTGGGCCTCCCAACCTCCCGCGCCGGCCCAAGGCCAAGGCCCAGCCGCCCCCACCAATCCCTCCTAACCCTCGACCGAACCCTAGCCCGATCCCCTCGCAGACTCCTCTCCCCTCGCGCCGCCAGAACGACCCCATCTCCCGATCCCCATCTCTCTCGCTTTCACCCTCTCCCGATCCCCATCTCTCCTCCTCCCCGTTCGTCTTTCTCGCCGGGAGCTCGAGCTCCGCCTGGAGACGACCTGCCCGCGCCCCTGCCGGCCCTCCTCCGACCTCATCCCCATGAGCACGACCGCCGGGACGCCACTTCGCCGGTCCCCGTCGCTCCGCCTCTCCAGGGAACAGCAGGCGCGCCGCTCCACGCCAAGAGCAGCGCCTCGCATCGCCGCCTCCTCGCCATGGCGCCCTGCCGGCCGGCGAGCCCAAGCCTGCCGCCGCGCCGACCGAGTCTCCTTCCACCTCGCCTCTCTGCAACTCCCGTGGATGCCGTCCAGGGAACCCATGGCGTCGTCGTCTCAAGGCCGTCGCCGGTGGGATCCTGCGTCCCTCCGCCATCTTCCTGGTCAAGTGACGCCAGGGCCGACCCCGCCGCGTTCCTCTACTCCTCTCGCCTCGAGCACCTGCCGCTGAACACCACCTTCGTCTTCTGCTGCTGCTTCACCGATGAGCACAGGCCGCCGCCGCGTTGCTTTGCCTTCGCCTCCCGGCTTCGTCCGCGAGAACGGTTACAGTCACTTGGGTTCGACAAGTTGCCGAGTACCACTACATTTACCATGTACATCTACACCGAGACGAGACCGCCAAGATGCATCCTGATGTCGCCGAAGACACGTGAACATCTACACGACGATCGCCGAGTACCTCTTCGCAAGTACCCCTACGCGCGAAGACGCCAAGACAGTTTCGGAATTCACCAAGTACCACTACGGCCGGAGACCTCGACGCCCGACGCCTAAACGATCACCGAACCGGAAACAACGCCAAGTACTAGGTCAACGAGTACAGCCAAGTTCGTCTTCCGCCGTCTCCGAAATCGCCAAGTACCACGACGAACCGAGAACAACTACCGTCGACGTGCATTTTGCCAAGTACCACTACCGCCGTCGCAAGAACGGGACCGGAAAGTCCGAAGACCCCAAGTACCACGACACCGATGACATGAACATCTACGGAATGTGTACGACTACGCGATGTGACGCCAAGTTCGATGACGACCGTGTACCCCTACCGCTCCTCGAACATGAACGTCTACTTCCTCTTCGACTCGTGAACGTCTACTTCCACTACTTCCACTACGAACGTCCCGAGAACGTCTACTTCCTCTACTTGGCACCGATCGAGAACCGTCCCGTTTGCACACTTCGAAGGTATAACCCGAGACGACGTCCGTGTAACGAATGCTTGCGATGTTTGGGATGCTCATGTTTGCACCGTGTCCAGATTGTCACTCGTTTCCTTGTCGCCAACTCGTGGGACACCCGGTATCCGGGAGTGCCCCGCCATCTTTTGCACGCATACGCATACTTCTCCTTTGCATCGGTATCTCAATCGAGTTACCGGAACCGAAACGCTGCCGTGGCACCGTTGTCGTTACCGTCACCGTGGCACCCTTTCTTTCCACCACGATGACGAAATGCCCCATATCTTATAACATGCCGACATTTTCATAAATATTGCACAAAACTTGCTCATGTCATTCGCATCATGATAATAACATTTAAATGGTTTAAATTGTTGTTGCACCAAATTGAGTAATGCATATGGGGATTTACTGGAATTGTTGTTTGGCGTTCCGGCCTCATTTAAACTTGCCTAGATAGGTAGTTTTACTTTGCTTCACCTCTTGCCCTGTTAATCAACATTTAATATTGTTGGGTACATAAACGAGATCAAACTAAATTACTTGTATGTGGTGTTTCGTCAATATGCAACGGAGTTGCATATTGAGCTCCACTTAATTTGTAGGATTGTTTGTGCACTTTGCCATGCCATGCATATTTAAACCGGACATGCACCATACTTGATTGAGCATCATGCTATGATTATGTGGTGGTTGTTTACCATGATTGTTTGCTTCTTTCCGGTTTTGCTTCTTCGGGTTGGTTCCGGTAACGTCGCGTTTGTGAGGACCCGTTCGTCTACGTCCGTTTGTCTTCTTCATGGACTCGTTCTTCTTCCTTGCGGGATTTCAGGCAAGATGATCATACCCTCGAAATCACTACTATCTTTGCTTTGCTAGATGCTCGCTCTTTTGCTATGCCAATGCTACGATGCCTACCATTTGCTTTCAAGCCTCCCAAATTGCCATGTCAAACCTCTAACCCACCATGTCCTAGCAAACCGTTGATTGGCTTTGTTACCGCTTTGCTCAGCCCCTCTTATAGCGTTGTTAGTTGCAGGTGAAGATTGAAGTTTGTTCCTTGTTGGAACATGGAGATGTCGCTCCTTGTTGGGACATGCTTACTTTGTTGGGATATCATCATATTATCTTGTTATCTTAATGCATCTATATACTTGGTAAAGGGTGGAAGGCTCGGCCTTATGCCTGGTGTTTTGTTCCACTCTTGCCGCCCTAGTTTCCGTCATATCGGTGTTATGTTCCCGGATTTTGCGTTCCTCACGCGGTTGGGCTATTATGGGAACCCCTTGACAGTTCGCCTTAAGTAAAGCTCTTCCAGCAATGCCCAACATTGATTTTACCATTCGCAACCTAGCCTTTTCTTTCCCTTGGGTCGGCCAGCCCAAGGGTCATCTTTATTCACCCCCCGGGCCAGTGCTCCTCTGAGTGTTGGTCCAACTTGTCAGCCGCCGGTGGCCACCAGGGGCAACTCTGGGCTGGCCTACCGGAAGTTTAGACAATCCGGTGTGCCCTGAGAAAGAGATATGTGCAGCTCCTATCGGGATTTGTCGGCACATTCGGGCGGTGTTGCTGGTTTAGTTTTACCCTGTCGAAATGTCTTGTTGTACCGGGATACCGAGTCTGATCGGAATGTCTCGGGAGGAGGTCTATTCCTTCGTTGACCGTGAGAGCTTGTGATGGGCTAAGTTGGGACACCCCTGCAGGGATTTGAACTTTCGAAAGCCGTGCCCGCGGTTATGGGCAGATGGGAATTTGTTAACGTCCGGTTGTAGAAAACCTGAAGTTGACCTTAATTAAAATGAATCAACCGCGTGTGTAACCGTGATGGTCTCTTTCCGGCGGGGTCCGGGAAGTGAACACGGTTGTTGGAGTTATGCTTGACGTAGGTAGTCCAGGATCACTTCTTGATCATACTTTTATCGACCATGCTTTGCCTTCTCTTCTCGCTCTCTTTTGCGAATAGGTTAGCCACCATATATGCTAGTCGCTTGCTGCAGCTCCACCCCATACCTTTACCTTACCCATCAGCTTAAATAGTCTTGATCGTGAGGGTGCGAGATTGCTGAGTCCCCGTGGCTCACAGATACTTCCAAAACCAGTTTGTAGGTGCCGATGAGTCCATGCAGATGACGCAACCAAGCTCAGGAGGAGCTCGATGAAGATCTTGCTCTTTGTGTTGTTTCGTTCTAGTTGATCAGTAGTGGAGCCCAGTTGGGGTCGATCGGGGACCTTTGTCGCATTTGGGGTTCTTCTTTTATTTTGGCTCCGTAGTCGGGCCATGATTGTATTTGGTTGATGTAATGCTTTATTCATGTAATTGTGTGAAGTGGCGATTGTAAGCCAACTATGTTTTTCTTTCCCTTATGTATTACATGGGTTGTGTGAAGATTACCTCACTTGCGACATTGCTTTCAATGCGGTTATGCCTCTAAGTCGTGCTTCGACACGTAGGAGATATAGCCGCATCGAGGGCGTTACAAGTTGGTATCAGAGCCTTCCCCGACCTTAGGAGCCCCATTGCTTGATCGTTTTTAGTGGCCGAGTTGTGTCTAGAAAAAAATGTTTTGAGTCATTTAGGATTATATATATCGGAGAGTTAGGAATTCTTTTTACTTCCCAGTCTCCTCATCGCTCTGGTAAGGCATCCTGACGTAGAGTTTTGACTCTTCTCTTCTCAAATTTCACTAAAAAAATTTAGGATCACGCGGGTATCTTGGAATCGTTCCGATGGTTTTATGATGAGAACATTGTCTTGGTGCCTCCTGTCAGGGGTTTAGTGGAAGTGTCCCGGGGAGTTGAGCTCTGAGGTGTTGTCATCATAATTTTATCGTTGCAGTTCTGGAATACCTGAGTTTAGTACGCCGACATCGAAAATCTCTTTTATGCAGTTCGTTGGTGAGATAACCTCGACGCCACCCAGTACTGGGGCGGGAGTTCGGGAGTATCGCCATAACTTGTATAACGGATGCTTTTCGAAGGTTGAGGTAGATGGTTTCCGAAGTTTTCTTGGTTATGTGTTGAAGGATGGATACAGCTGGATGTAGGATTTGCTAGTTTTGGGTGAGATATTATGCTTCCCCTGTATCCCCAACACCTGATTGCATAACCGGAAAGGTTCGGGAGTTTCATAGGTGGGAATTCAAGTAGCTCTTAGGATATCTTTCCGACAAATGTATGATATGAAATTGGGGTTCGACGTCTAGTGGTCTGCCTATTCACGGTCGGTTTTACAGTGGTCTCATTGTGTCTTAAAGAGTCCTTGGCTATGCCGACTCGGGGACGCTTCGTATGTCATGTGCACTGCCTTGTACATGATGGTGCTGTACGATCGAGCCCGTGTAGGCCCCACCACGAAAACTTCGGACGAAATCTTTATCATATGTTTGTTCCGGCTTATTCTGCAAGCCAATCCCTTTGTTTTTGTTTTGAGTTGTGGTATTCGAGTTGCTTCGAAGTCAAATGTTGATTCCATACCTTCCCCAAAATGGTGTTCTCATATTCCTATGTGAATACTAATCCTTCTCGATCATCGAGTTTCTCATTTCAATTTCTTTTCAATCGGTGTGTCTCTCCTCAAGTGGATCCGATCATTTCAACATCTGCAAGATCAAGTATCAGCTCTCTCAACGGCGTTCATCTCATCCATCTCCAAGTTGTCTTTCTTTTTCCCACCCTCCCTCCCTTTTTGTTTCTTCGAAGACCCAGATTTCTTCATCGGGTATCCATTCAACTCATGTGAAGTCACTCCATTCTTTTTCATCAATATTCTTACCCGGTGGTTCTCAAGGAGATGTTCTATTAGTTCGTCATTCTTCATTCTTTTCTTCTCCGGTGGAACCAATTCAAGCTTTCGGTGTTGATCATATCTTTTTCCTTGTTTCAAATATCTTCTCATGCCGGTGCACCTCTCAATCATTAACTTTTCGTTATTCATTTGTTCCGCAGTGCTAAAGATATCTCAGAAGATTCGTGTTTTCCACTCTGCATTCATTCAAGATCTTTCGAGGTTGTTATCTCATTCAAGCCATTTAATTCAACCGGTGCAACCTCTCTTTTAAATTGTTCAACGATGTTTTCTTTTGAGTGGGCCTTAACCCACAGGTCTTTTCCCAGGATCTTACCTGACTCTTCTTATTTTCCCGGAGTTATTCTCAAATTCTTTTCAAAGTTTGACGTAAGAATGAATTATCATCAGTCAAATGTATTTCTCCAAGATCTTTCAAATTCTTTTCATCGTTGGCTCAACCTTTCCATTCTTCATCACGGAGTGCCTCAACAATTCTTGGTGGTGTTTCCCGTTGTAATTCTCAGATTTTTGAAGACCGAAGAGGAGTTTCTCTTTAATCTTGCTCCATTCTCTTCAAGATTCGTGATTCTAGCTTGTTGCCACCCTCTCGTAATTGTTTTGATCGTGAGAATTCTTTTCACCTATCCGGAGTAATTCAAGAGTCGTCTCAGTTTGATTATCCGGAGTCCATCAATTCATGTTTATTCATTCTCAGCTTTCAGTTGCCATTCTCCAATCTTACCGGTGCATCGTTCAAGTATTCTCTTATCAGCTCGTGACCTTTTCGTTCTCATGTATCTAAATCCTAGCAAGCATTTTCGTTCATTTTCTAATTCTTCCCGGTGTTTCTTTATCTTTTCTTCGTTCTTTTTCAATTCTTACGGTGGTTCATTCAAGAGTTTTCTTCCTTTGTGTATCATACCTATGCATTCGTGCTTTTCAAATTCTACCGGTGGTTCGTTTAAGACCTTCTCAAGTTTGATATATCTCTTTTAATCCTTTCTACGAGAATAAGTAGTATGCCAAATCCATTGTTTGTCATCAATTTAATTGGTGAGGAATAAGCATAATGTAATTCTTATTCTTGTTTCATCGAGTTTGCTCAATTCCTGTTTTTCCGGAGTGGTTCATCATACTTATTCTTGTTTCAAGTGCTCTTTTTTTATTTCCCTGAGTTCCAAGCTCTCGCAATTATGTAATCACGGAGATCTATCTAAATCTGTACAAGGTTCCACCTTGTGTTTTCAACTACCTTTTCTTTCCGTTTGATCATCCTTTTGTTACCGGAGTTCTTCATGAAGGTTCCACTTGTTGGTTCATAGAGGATTTATTTCCTTTTCGAAGTGTTCATCGAGATTCTTTTCAAAGGAGCTCAAGCTTTCTTCATCTTGCTATCCGGAGTACAATTTCTTTCTATCGTATCTTTGGAGGTGGTATTATGTCCTTCTTGATAATTCCCCTTCGTTGCTTCGTGAGTCACAAGTTATCAAGAATGAGATATTTTAAATCCATCAATCTCTTCTTTGGAGTTATCTTGGGTTATATTTCACCTATAGCCTTCCCTAAGGATTGTTGCTAATTTTGGTGCTTATAATTGACCCAAGTTCTTCATTATCCTTCCGGTGATATAGCTTTCTCGTCTCCTTGTTCATTCCAATCCAATTCTTTTTCCGTGAGTGGCAGGTTGTCACCTCATGTATTCGAGATATATTCCATAAGACCATATCAAGCTTAGTATTTTCATTGTTGGTTTTCCAACAACTCCGTTCGACCCTTCTCCTAAAGATGCCTTTTCAAACTCTTTTGTGGCAGAAATTGGCATTTTCTTCTCAATTCTCTCTTTTCAATTATCTATCTTCTATTCTTTTGTTCCGGAGGCTTTCTGATGTTGCTCTCTTCAACCCATCTTTTCGTTCTGTCAGGATCATGTTCTTTTCATGCTATCCTTTTAACCGGAGTGTCGTGTCCTCTGCGCAAGATCTTTTTGCCTTATCAAGTCTCGCATCTCTTCCCAACCGGAGCGCTATACGAATTTGTTCTTCTTTGTTCCTCCTTCCTATCGGTGTGTTTTCAATTTTGTTCATCCCCATTGTATTCTTTCCTCGAAATGGCTTAACCTTTTCAAGGTTCGTGGTTTCACTCGTTTGTCAAAGAAGCAACTTAGTTTTACCTCTTCTTTTTCTCTTCCGTTGTTCCTCCGGTGCCATTCTAGATCTCGGGACGAGATCCTCTCGTAGTGGTGGAGTGTTGTAACGCCCCGAGACCGATGCTCGAGAAGACTTCCATATATTCCGGGTTTCGCCGTGTGTTTCATTTGTGCCTGCCCTTTTATTTTTGCATTGCATCATGTCATCATGCCTTCATCTCATAAATCTTTTGCAACTCAACTAAATAAATGGCATGGATCTTTGATCCATTTAAATCGAGGGAATTCACTTGTGATATCTCTTTATAACATATTGAAGCCTCTCAATATTATTAGAGAGCTATAATAAAAATATTCCATTCTTTTGGAATTAACCAAAACACACTTGAAAAATCCCCACTCCCTTTCTACTTCAAGTTTGGTCCCCAAACTTTGCCAACATTTCTTTTCCCATTTATCGAGGCTCCTCCTAAATTCTCAACATTTTTGGACTCTTCTAAATCCTAGTCCTTGTTCAAACCTTTTAAATTAAATTCAAATGACTTTGAATTTAATTCTTGCAATCTTGCCCACTCCATTTTTCTTGGGTCAAGCTCATTTTTGTGAGTCCGGGAAAATAATCCCCATGCCCAAATTCTTGTCCACTCATTTCTTTTCTCTCCTTTTCTTTCTTTGCTTTTCTGTTTTTAGTAGAGATTTGAAAAGAGAGAGAGAGAAGGAGCCCAGCAGCCTGGGCCTCCCAACCTCCCGCGCCGGCCCAAGGCCAAGGCCCAGCCGCCCCCACCAATCCCTCCTAACCCTCGACCGAACCCTAGCCCGATCCCCTCGCAGACTCCCTCTCCCCTCGCGCCGCCAGAACGACCCCATCTCCCGATCCCCATCTCTCTCGCTTTCACCCTCTCCCGATCCCCATCTCTCCTCCTCCCCGTTCGTCTTTCTCGCCGGGAGCTCGAGCTCCGCCTGGAGACGACCTGCCCGCGCCCCTGCCGGCCCTCCTCCGACCTCATCCCCACGAGCACGGCCGCCGGGACGCCACTTCGCCGGTCCCCGTCGCTCCGCCTCTCCAGGGAACAGCAGGCGCGCCGCTCCACGCCAAGAGCAGCGCCTCGCATCGCCGCCTCCTCGCCATGGCGCCCTGCCGGCCGGCGAGCCCAAGCCTGCCGCCGCGCCGACCGAGTCTCCTTCCACCTCGCCTCTCTGCAACTCCCGTGGATGCCGTCCAGGGAACCCATGGCGTCGTCGTCTCAAGGCCGTCGCCGGTGGGATCCTGCGTCCCTCCGCCATCTTCCTGGTCAAGTGACGCCAGGGCCGACCCCGCCGCGTTCCTCTACTCCTCTCGCCTCGAGCACCTGCCGCTGAACACCACCTTCGTCTTCTGCTGCTGCTTCACCGATGAGCACAGGCCGCCGCCGCGTTGCTTTGCCTTCGCCTCCCGGCTTCGTCCGCGAGAACGGTTACAGTCACTTGGGTTCGACAAGTTGCCGAGTACCACTACATTTACCATGTACATCTACACCGAGACGAGACCGCCAAGATGCATCCTGATGTCGCCGAAGACACGTGAACATCTACACGACGATCGCCGAGTACCTCTTCGCAAGTACCCCTACGCGCGAAGACGCCAAGACAGTTTCGGAATTCACCAAGTACCACTACGGCCGGAGACCTCGACGCCCGACGCCTAAACGATCACCGAACCGGAAACAACGCCAAGTACTAGGTCAACGAGTACAGCCAAGTTCGTCTTCCGCCGTCTCCGAAATCGCCAAGTACCACGACGAACCGAGAACAACTACCGTCGACGTGCATTTTGCCAAGTACCACTACCGCCGTCGCAAGAACGGGACCGGAAAGTCCGAAGACCCCAAGTACCACGACACCGATGACATGAACATCTACGGAATGTGTACGACTACGCGATGTGACGCCAAGTTCGATGACGACCGTGTACCCCTACCGCTCCTCGAACATGAACGTCTACTTCCTCTTCGACTCGTGAACGTCTACTTCCACTACTTCCACTACGAACGTCCCAAGAACGTCTACTTCCTCTACTTGGCACCGATCGAGAACCGTCCCGTTTGCACACTTCGAAGGTATAACCCGAGACGACGTCCGTGTAACGAATGCTTGCGATGTTTGGGATGCTCATGTTTGCACCGTGTCCAGATTGTCACTCGTTTCCTTGTCGCCAACTCGTGGGACACCCGGTATCCGGGAGTGCCCCGCCATCTTTTGCACGCATACGCATACTTCTCCTTTGCATCGGTATCTCAATCGAGTTACCGGAACCGAAACGCTGCCGTGGCACCGTTGTCGTTACCGTCACCGTGGCACCCTTTCTTTCCACCACGATGACGAAATGCCCCATATCTTATAACATGCCGACATTTTCATAAATATTGCACAAAACTTGCTCATGTCATTCGCATCATGATAATAACATTTAAATGGTTTAAATTGTTGTTGCACCAAATTGAGTAATGCATATGGGGATTTACTGGAATTGTTGTTTGGCGTTCCGGCCTCATTTAAACTTGCCTAGATAGGTAGTTTTACTTTGCTTCACCTCTTGCCCTGTTAATCAACATTTAATATTGTTGGGTACATAAACGAGATCAAACTAAATTACTTGTATGTGGTGTTTCGTCAATATGCAACGGAGTTGCATATTGAGCTCCACTTAATTTGTAGGATTGTTTGTGCACTTTGCCATGCCATGCATATTTAAACCGGACATGCACCATACTTGATTGAGCATCATGCTATGATTATGTGGTGGTTGTTTACCATGATTGTTTGCTTCTTTCCGGTTTTGCTTCTTCGGGTTGGTTCCGGTAACGTCGCGTTTGTGAGGACCCGTTCGTCTACGTCCGTTTGTCTTCTTCATGGACTCGTTCTTCTTCCTTGCGGGATTTCAGGCAAGATGACCATACCCTCGAAATCACTTCTATCTTTGCTTGCTTAGTTGCTCGCTCTTTTGCTATGCCTATGCTGCGATACCTACCACTTGCTTATCATGCCTCCCATATTGTTGAACCAAGCCTCTAACCCACCTTGTCCTAGCAAACCGTTGATTGGCTATGTTACCGTTTTGCTCAGCCCCTCTTATAGCGTTACTAGTTGCAGGTGAAGATTGGAGGCCGTTCCTTGTTGGAACATTTATTTACTTGTTGGGATATCACTATATATCTTATTTAATTAATGCATCTATATACTTGGTAAAGGGTGGAAGGCTCGGCCTTATGCCTGGTGTTTTGTTCCACTCTTGCTGCCCTAGTTTCCGTCATATCGGTGTTATGTTCCCGGATTTTGCGTTCCTTACGCGGTTGGGCTATAATGGGAACCCCTTGACAGTTCGCCTTAAGTAAAGCTCTTCCAGCAATGCCCAACATTGGTTTTACCATTTGCCACCTAGCCTTTTCTTTCCCTTGGGTCGGCCAGCCCAAGGGTCATCTTTATTTACCCCCCCCCCGGGCCAGTGCTCCTCTAAGTGTTGGTCCAAAATGTCAGCCGCTGGTGGCCACCAGGGGCAACTCTGGGCTGGCCTACCGGAAGTTTAGACAATCCGGTGTGCCCTGAGAAAGAGATATGTGCAGCTCCTATTGGGATTTGTCGGCACATTCGGGCGGTGTTGCTGGTTTAGTTTTACCCTGTCGAAATGTCTTGTTGTACCGGGATACCGAGTCTGATCGGAATGTCTCGGGAGGAGGTCTATTCCTTCGTTGACCATGAGAGCTTGTGATGGGCTAAGTTGGGACACCCCTGCAGGGATTTGAACTTTCGAAAGCCGTGCCCGCGGTTATGGGCAGATGGGAATTTGTTAACGTCCGGTTGTAGAAAACCTGAAGTTGACCTTAATTAAAATGAATCAACCGCGTGTGTAACCGTGATGGTCTCTTTCCGGCGGGGTCCGGGAAGTGAACACGGTTGTTGGAGTTATGCTTGACGTAGGTAGTCCAGGATCACTTCTTGATCATACTTTTATTGACCGTGCTTTGCCTTCTCTTCTCGCTCTCTTTTGCGAATAGGTTAGCCACCATATATACTTTTCGCTTGCTGCAGCTCCACCCCATACCTTTACCTTACCCATAAGCTTAAATAGTCTTGATCGCGAGGGTGCGAGATTGCTGAGTCCCCGTGGCTCACAGATACTTCCAAACCAGTTTGCAGGTGCCGATGAGTCCGTGCAGATGACGCAACCAAGCTCAGGAGGAGCTCGATGAAGATCTTGCTCTTTGTGTTGTTTCGTTCTAGTTGATCAGTAGTGGAGCCCAGTTGGGGTCGATCGGGGACCTTTGTCGCATTTGGGGTTCTTCTTTTATTTTGGCTCCGTAGTCGGGCCATGATTGTATTTGGTTGATGTAATGCTTTATTCATGTAATTGTGTGAAGTGGCGATTGTAAGCCAACTATGTTTTTCTTTCCCTTATGTATTACATGGGTTGTGTGAAGATTACCTCACTTGCGACATTGCTTTCAATGCGGTTATGCCTCTAAGTCGTGCTTCGACACGTACGAGATATAGCCGCATCGAGGGCGTTACAAGTTGGTATTAGAGCCTTCCCCGACCTTAGGAGCCCCATTGCTTGATCGTTTTTAGTGGCCGAGTTGTGTCTAGAAAAAAAAGTTTTGAGTCATTTAGGATTATATATATATCGGAGAGTTAGGAATCCTTTTTTACTTCCCAGTGTCCTCATCGCTCTGGTAAGGCATCCTGACGTAGAGTTTTGACTCTTCTCTTCTCAAATTTCACAAAAAAAAATTTAGGATCACGCGGGTATCTTGGAATCGTTCCGATGGTTTTATGATGAGAACATTGTCTTGGTGCCTCCTGTCAGGGGTTTAGTGGAAGTGTCCCAGGGAGTTGAGCTCTGAGGTGTTGTCATCATAATTTTATCGTTGCAGTTCTGGAATACCTGAGTTTAGTACGCCGACATCGAAAATCTCTTTTATGCAGTTCGTTGGTGAGATAACCTCGACGCCACCCAGTACTGGGGCGGGAGTTCGGGAGTATCGCCATAACTTGTATAACGGATGCTTTTCGAAGGTTGAGGTAGATGGTTTCCGAAGGTTTCTTGGTTATGTGTTGAAGGATGGATACAACTGGATGTAGGATTTGCTAGTTTGGGTGAGATATTATGCTTCCCCTGTATCCCCAACACCTGATTGCATAACTGGGAAAGTTTCGGGAGTTTATAAGTGGGAATTCAAGTAGCTCTTAGGATATCCTTCCGACGGATGTATGATATGAAATTGGGGTTCGACGTCTAGTGGTCCGCCTATTCACGGTCGGTTTTACAGTGGTCTCGTTGTGTCTTAAAGAGTCCTTGGCTATGACGACTCGGGGACGCTTCGTATGTCATGTGCACTGCCTTGTACATGATGGTGCTGTACGATCGAGCCCGTGTAGGCCCCACCACGAAAACTTCGGACGAAATCTTTATCATATGTTTGTTCCGGCTTATTCTGCAAGCCAATCCCTTTGTTTTTGTTTTGAGTTGTGGTATTCGAGTTGCTTCGAAGTCAAATGTTGATTCCATACCTTCCCCAAAATGGTGTTCTCATATTCCTATGTGAATACTAATCCTTCTCGATCATCGAGTTTCTCATTTCAATTTCTTTTCAACCGGTGTGTCTCTCCTCAAGTGGATCCGATCATTTCAACATCTGCAAGATCCAGTATCATCTCTCTCAACGACGTTCATCTCATCCATCTCCAAGTTGTCTTTCTTTTTCCCACCCTCCCTCCCTTTTTGTTTCTTCGAGGACCCAGATTTCTTCATCGGGTATCCATTCAACTCATGTGAAGTCACTCCATTCTTTTTCATCAATATTCTTACCCGGTGGTTCTCAAGGAGATGTTCTATTAGTTCGTCATTCTTCATTCTTTTCTTCTCCGGTGGAACCAATTCAAGCTTTCGGTGTTGATCATATCTTTTTCCTTGTTTCAAATATCTTCTCATGCCGGTGCACCTCTCAATCATTAACTTTTCGTTATTCATTTGTTCCGCAGTGCTAAAGATATCTCAGAAGATTCGTGTTTTCCACTCTGCATTCATTCAAGATCTTTCGAGGTTGTTATCTCATTCAAGCCATTTAATTCAACCGGTGCAACCTCTCTTTTAAATTGTTCAACGATGTTTTCTTTTGAGTGGGCCTTAACCCACAGGTCTTTTCCCAGGATCTTACCTGACTCTTCTTATTTTCCCGGAGTTATTCTCAAATTCTTTTCAAAGTTTGACGTAAGAATGAATTATCATCAGTCAAATGTATTTCTCCAAGATCTTTCAAATTCTTTTCATCGTTGGCTCAACCTTTCCATTCTTCATCCGGGAGTGCCTCAACAATTCTTGGTGGTGTTTCCCGTTGTAATTCTCAGATTTTTGAAGACCGAAGAAGAGTTTCTCTTTAATCTTGCTCCATTCTCTTCAAGATTCGTGATTCTAGCTTGTTGCCACCCTCTCGTAATTGTTTTGATCGTGAGAATTCTTTTCACCTATCCGGAGTAATTCAAGAGTCGTCTCAGTTTGATTATCCGGAGTCCATCAATTCATGTTTATTCATTCTCAGCTTTCAGTTGCCATTCTCCAATCTTACCAGTGCATCGTTCAAGTATTCTCTTATCAGCTCGTGACCTTTTCGTTCTCATGTATCTAAATCCTAGCAAGCATTTTCGTTCATTTTCTAATTCTTCCCGGTGTTTCTTTATCTTTTCTTCGTTCTTTTTCAATTCTTACGGTGGTTCATTCAAGAGTTTTCTTCCTTTTGCGTTCCTCACGCGGTTGGGCTATTATGGGAACCCCTTGACAGTTCACCTTAAGTAAAGCTCTTCCAGCAATGCCCAACATTGATTTTACCATTCGCAACCTAGCCTTTTCTTTCCCTTGGGTCGGCCAGCCCAATGGTCATCTTTATTCACCCCCCCGGGCCAGTGCTCCTCTGAGTGTTGGTCCAACTTGTCAGCCGTCGGTGGTAACCAGGGGCAATTCTGGGCTGGCCTACCGGAAGTTTAGACAATCCGGTGTGCCCTGAGAAAGAGATATGTGCAGCTCCTATCGGGATTTGTCGGCACATTCAGGTGGTGTTGCTGGTTTAGTTTTACCCTGTCGAAATGTCTTGTTGTACCGGGATACCGAGTCTGATCGGAATGTCTCGGGAGGAGGTCTATTCCTTCGTTGACCGTGAGAGCTTGTGATGGGCTAAGTTGGGACACCCCTGCAGGGATTTTAACTTTCGAAAGCCGTGCCCGCGGTTATGGGCAGATGGGAATTTGTTAACGTCCGGTTGTAGAAAACCTGAAGTTGACCTTAATTAAAATGAATCAACCGCTTGTGTAACCGTGATGGTCTCTTTCCGACGGGGTCCGGGAAATGAACACGGTTGTTGGAGTTATGCTTGACGTAGGTAGTCCTGGATCACTTCTTGATCATACTTTTATCGACCGTGCTTTGCCTTCTCTTCTCGCTCTCTTTTGCAAATAGGTTAGCCACCATATATGCTAGTCGCTTGCTGCAGCTCCACCCCATAGCTTTACCTTACCCATAAGCTTAAATAGTCTTGATCGCGAGGGTGCGAGATTGCTGAGTCCCCGTGGCTCACAGATACTTCCAAAACCAGTTTGCAAGTGCCGATGAGTCCGTGCAGATGACGCAACCAAGCTCAAGAGGAGCTCGATGAAGATCTTGCTCTTTGTGTTGTTTCGTTCTAGTTGATCAGTAGTGGAGCCCAGTTGGTGTCGATCGGGAACCTTTGTCGCATTTGGGGTTCTTTTATTTTGGCTCCGTAGTCGGGCCATGATTGTATTTGGTTGATGTAATGCTTTATTCATGTAATTGTGTGAAGTGGCGATTGTAAGCCAACTATGTTTTTCTTTCCCTTATGTATTACATGGGTTGTGTGAAGATTACCTCACTTGCGACATTGCTTTCAATGCGGTTATGCCTCTAAGTCATGCTTCGACACGTAGGAGATATAGCCGCATCGAGGGCGTTACAGTGGACTTATATAGGAGGAAGAAGTAGGTCGATGGAGCAACAAGGGGCCCACGAGGGTGGAGGGCACGCCGAGGGGGGTATGCGCGCCCCCTGCCTCGTGCCCTCCTCGATTGTTTCTTAATGCCCACTCCAAGTCTCCTGGATCACGTTTGTTGAGAAAATCACGTTCCCAAAGGTTTCATTCCGTTTGGACCCCGTTTGATATTCCTTTTCGGCGAAACTCTAAAATAGGCAAAAGAAAACAATTTTGGCTGGGTCTCCAGTTAGTACGTTAGTCCCAAAAATGATATAGAAGTGTAAAATAAAGCCCATTAACATCCAAAATAGATAATATAATAGCATGGAGCAATAAAAAATTATAGATACGATGGATACATATCATCCACTCCCCCACTTCTAAAATGATTTCAGAAAAACAAAAAAAGATTTGCATTTTTACTCGCCTTCTTTCTTCATCTTTTCGTTTGCCCTTATGTCTTGCTTGGTTTGTTTGCTTGTTTGCTTGGTATAATTGTGTGTTTATTGAAATAATAAGCAAAGAGTTTATGGATCCTCATCCACTTGCTAATATTTTTAAAAGATCCAATTATGATGAACCAATTGCTAGTGAGTTGCCTGCACTAGATTTTCTTTATGAAGTTTTGCTTGAAATTTGTGAATCTGAAAATTGTGATGAAATATATGAAGTGATTCACGATAGCTCCTTGAATGGAAAGCATGATTGCAATGATGTTATTATAAATTCTCTTAATGTCAGTTGTGCTAATAATATGCAAAACCCTAAGCTTGGAGATGCTAGTTTTTCTATGCCCACTACTTATTGCAATGATCATGATTGGGGTGATTCCTCTTGTGATCTTGAAAAATTAATTAAGCCTTATGATGAATATGATATTGCTAATAGTGTTTGCAATAATATTGAAAGTGAGTTTGGAAGAGTGTCAACTCTAGGTAATGATAATCCCACTATTTTGGAAGAGTGTTAACTTTGCATGCATGTGGATCATGAAGAGAATATTTTATGTGATTGTTATATTGTTGAATTTGGTTATGATCCTACATGTAACTATTATGAGAGAGGAAAATATGGTTGTAGAAATTTTCATGTTACTAAATTACCTCTCATTATATTGAGATTGTTATTATCTTGATAAATCTTTTCCCTATAAAATGCCTATGCATAGGAAGTATGTTATAATTAAACTTGTTTTCACGTGCTACATGGTGCTCTCTTCATGCTTCAATTGCTATCTTTCATGTGAGCATCATTAAAATTTTCAACGCCTAGCTAAAAGGATTTAAAGAAAAGTGCTTGTTGGGAGACAACCCAATATTTTTATTTTCTGTTTTTATGAAAATACACATTATTACCTCTATAGTAATTGTGTTTTGGTGTTTTAATTAGTGCTTGATCCAAGTAAGACCTTTGGGATGGCTTACGGTGATTGTTGATTTGATCTTGCTGAAAAACAGAAACTTTTACGCCCAGTAAAATTATTTTCATTTATTACAGATGCGTGATAAAATCTTGATTCTTTTTGCACAAGATGGAGATACAAATTTCCCAGGTTTTCCTAATTTTTCAGAATTTTTGAATTTACATAAGTATTTGAAGTTTCCAGATTGCTACAGACTGTTCTATTTTTTGACAGATTCTGTTTTCTATGTGTTGTTTGCTTATTTTGATGAATCTATGGGTAGTATCGGGGGGGGGGGGTATGAACCATGGAAAAGTTGTAATACATTAGATATTACACCAATATAAATAAAGAATGAGTTCACAACAGTACCAAAAAGTGGTGATTTATTTTCTTATACTAACAGATCTCATGAGTTTTCTGTTGAGTTTTGTGTTGTGAAGTTTTCAAGTTTTGGGTAAAGATTTGATGTACTATGGAATAAGGAGTGGCAAGAGCCTAAGCTTGGGGATGCCCAAGGCACCCCAAGATAATATTCAAGGACAACCAAGCACCTAAGCTTGGGGATGCCCCGGATGGCATCCCCTCTTTTGTCTTCGTCTATTGGTAAATTTACTTGAGGCTATATTTTTATTCACCACATGATATGTGTTTTGCTTGGAGCGTCTTGTATGATATGAGTCTTTGCTTTTTAGTTTTACACAATCATCCTTTCTGTACACACCTTTTGAGAGGGACACGCATGAATCGTGAATTTATTAGAATACTGGATGTGCTTCACTTATACCTTTTGAGCTAGGCAATTTGCTTTAGTGCTTCACTTATATCTTTTTAGAGCATGGCGGTGGGCTTTATTTTATAGAAATTGTTGTAATCTCATGCTTCACTTATATTATTTTAAGAGTCTCTCTAAACAGCATTGTAATTTTCTTTGGTTATGAATTTAGTCCTAATATGATGGACATCCAAGAGGGATATAGTAAAAACGTCCATATAAAGAGCATTGATTATTATCAGAAGTTTGATTCCTTATGATTATTTTGAGATATAAAGATGGTGATATGAGAGTCATGCTAGTGATTAATTGTGGATTGGTAGAAATACTTTTGTTAAAGTTTGTGATTCCCGTAGCATGCACGTATGGTGAACCGTTATGTGATGAAGTCGGAGCATGATTTATTTATTGATTGTCTTCCTTATGAGTGGCGGTCGGGGACGAGCGATGGTCTTTTCCTACCAATCTATCCCCCTAGGATCATGCGTGTATCACTTCATTTGATAACTAATAATTTTTTGCAATAAGTATGTGAGTTCTTTATGACTAATGTTGAGTCCATGGATTATACGCACGCTCACCCTTCCACCATTGCTAGTCTCTCTGGTACCACGCAACTTTCAACGATGCATTAAACCCATCATTTACCCTTCCTCAAAACAACCACCATACCTATCTATTATGGAATTTTCATAGCCATTTCGAGCTATATTGCTATGCAACTTTCACCGTTCTGTTTATTATGACACGCACCATCATTGTCATATTGCTTTGCATGATCATAAGATAGCTAGCATGATGTTTTCATGGCTTGTCCATTTTTATGTCATTTTCTACGCTAGATCATTGCACATCCCGGTACACCACCGGAGGCATTCATATAGAGTCATATTTTGTTCTAAGTATCGAGTTGTAATTCTTGAGTTGTAAGTAAATAAAAGTGTGATCATCATCATTATTAGAGCATTGTCCCATGTGAGGAAAGGATGATGGAAGCTATGATTTCCTCACAAGTTTGGATGAGTCTCCGGACTTTACAAAATTAAAAGAGGCCAAAGAAGCCCACCAAAAAAGAGAAAAGAGAGAAGGGGCAATGCTACTGTCCCTTTTCCACATTTGTGCTTCAAAGTAGCACCATGATCTTCATGATAGAGAGTATCCTATTGATACATCTCCAACATATCTATAATTTTTGATTGCTCCATGCTATATTATCTACTGTTTTGGACTATATTGGGCTTTATTTTCCACTTTTATATTATTTTTGGGACTAACCTATTAACCGGAGGCCCGGCCCAGAATTGCTGTTTTTTTTCCTATTTCAGTGTTTCAGAGAAACAAAATATCAAACGGAGTCCAAAGGGAATCAAACCTTCGGAAACGTGATTTTCTCATCAGATAAGATCCAGGAGACTTGGACCCTCCGTCAAGAAAGCCACGAGGCGGTCACGAGGGTGGAGGACAACCCCCTAGGGCGCGCCCCCTGCCTCGTGGGCCCCTCGAAGCTCCATCGACGCACTTCTTCCTCCTATATATATCCACGTACCCCAAATGATCGGGGACGGAGCCAAAAACCTAATTCCACCGCCGCAACTTTCTGTATCCACGAGATCCCATCTTGGGGCCTGTTCCGGAGCTCCGCCGGAGGGGGCATCGATCACGGAGGGCTTCTACATCATCATCCAAGCCCCTCGGATGAAGTGTGAGTAGTTTACTTCAGACCTACGGGTCCATAGTTAGTATCTAGATGGCTTCTTCTCTCTTTTTGGATCTCAATACAATGTTCTCCCCCTCTCTCGTGGAGATCTATTCGATGTAATCTTCTTTTTATGGTGTGCTTGTTGAGACGATGAATTGTGGGTTTATGATCAAGTCTATCTATGAATAATATTTGAATATTCTCTGAATTCTTTTATGTATGATTGGTTATCTTTGCAAGTATCTTCGAATTATCAGTTTGGTTTGGCCTACTAGATTGGTTTTTCTTGCCATGGGAGAAGTGCTTAGCTTTGGGTTCGATCTTGCGGTGTCCTTTCCCAGTGACAAAAGGGGCAGCAAGGCACATATTGTATTGTTGCCATCGAGGATAACAAGATGGGGTTTTTATCATATTGCATGAAACTATCCCTCTACATCATGTCATCTTGCTTAAAGCGTTACTCTGTTTTTAACTTAATACTCTAGATGCATGCTGGATAGCGGTTGATGAGTGGAGTAATAGTAGTAGATGCAGAATCGTTTCGGTCTACTTGTCTCGGACGTGATGCCTATATACATGATCATACCTAGATATTCTCATAACTATGCTCAATTCTGTCAATTGCTCAACAGTAATTTGTTCACCCACCGTAGAATACTTATGCTCTTAAGAGAAGCCACTAGTGAAACCTATGGCCACGAGTCTCTTTCTCATCATATCAATCTCCATCACTTTATTATTGCTTTGCTTTTACTTTATTTACTTTGCATCTCTATACCAAAAATACCAAAATATTATTTATCATCTCTATCAGATCTCACTTTCGTAAGTGACCGTGAAGGGATGGACAACCCCTAAGCGCGTTGGTTGCGTTGAGCTATTGTTTTTGTGTAGGTACGAGGGACTCGAGTGTAGCCTCCTACTGGATTGATACCTTGGTTCTCAAAAACTGAGGGAAATACTTACGCTACTTTGCTGTGTCATCCTCTCCTCTTCGGGGAAATCCAACGCAGTGCTCAAGAGGTAGCAAGAAGAATTTCTGGCGCCGTTGCCGGGGAGTCTGCGCAAAAGTCAACATACCAAGTACCCATCACAATACCTATCTCCCGCATTACATTATTTGCCATTTGCCTCTCGTTTTCCTCTCCCCCACTTCACCCTTGCCGTTTTATCCTCCCTCTCTCTCTCTCTATTTGCCTCTTTTTCCTGTTTGCTTTTTGTTTGCCCGTGTGTTAGTTTGTTTGCTTGTCGTCATGGCTAGTGTCATATCTTCTCCGTTGTCTCTCGAGAATGAAGTTCTAAATTTTAAACAAAGGTTAGGAGAAAACCTAAAAGATGCCTGGTTGAGAATAATGGAATCTCATCGTAATTGTACCTCTGAAATAAATCTGAGAATTTTGCTTCGCAATTTTTATGTTTGATTAAATTTGTCTCATAGACAACTCTTGGATTGTGTTGCCGAAGGTAATTTTATTGAAATCGATCCCCGTATTGCACTTGAAATTATAGAAGGTATAGTGGGAACACTACCTCAACAAAAGGGGCCTCATCCTACTCAGGAAGAGACACAAGTTTTTGAAAAAAATTGTGAAGTAACTAAAATCTTGAAGAAATCTCTTGAACCTCTTAAGAACATTAGTGGAAATATTCACTGCATGAATATGTTCATTACCCTTTGCAATAAGCGGTTGGATTCTTTGGATCTAAAAATTTCATAATATGAAGGGAAACGTAAAGAACCTCCCGGATTCGAGCTTGATTCCGCTAAAAAAATTGAAAACCAAAGATGGCAATACCTAGATCTATTCTTGCTTGTTATGCCTAGCTAGGGGCGTTAAACAATAACGCTTGTTGGGAGGCAACCCAATTTTATTTTTATTCCTTGCTTTTTGCTCCTGTTTAGTAATAAATAAATTATCTAGCCTCTGTTTTTGTTGTGTTTTCTGTGTTTAATTAGTGTTTGTGCCAAGTAGAACCGTTGGGAAGACTTGGGGAAAGTCTTGTTGAACATGTTGTAAAAAACAGAAACTTTAGCGCTCACAAGAACTGCTTTAATATTTATATGGAAAGTGTTATTTAGTTAATTATTTTTGCAGATGATTAATAGATAAATTCCTCACGTCAAGAAATTTATTTTAGAATTTTTGGGGTTCCAGATCTTGCGCTAGCTACAGATTACTACATACTGTTCTGTTTTTGACAGATTCTGTTTTTCGTGTGTTGTTTGCTTATTTTGATGAATCTATGGCTAGTAAAATAGTTTATAACCCATAGAGAAGTTGGAATACAGTAGGTTTAACACCAATATAAATAAAGAATGAGTTCATTACAGTACCTTGAAGTGGTCTTTTGTTTTCTTTCGCTAACGGAGCTCACGGGATTTTCTACTTTAAGTTTTGTGTTGTGAAGTTTTCAAGTTTGGGGTAAAGATTTAATGGATTATGGAACAAGGAGTGGCAAGAGCCTAAGATTTGGGATGACCATGGCACCCCCAAGATAATCTAAGGACACCTAAAAGCCAAAGCTTGGGGATGCCCCGGAAGGCATCCCCTCTTTCGTCTACTTCTATCGGTAACTATACTTGGAGCTATATTTTTATTCACCACAGGATATGTGTTTTGCTTGGAGCGTCTTTTATGATTTGATTCTTTGCTTGTGAGTATACCACAGTCATCCTTTCTGTACACACCTTTTTAGAGAGCCATACATGATTTGGAATTTGATAGAATACTCTATGTGCTTCGCTTATATCTTTTGAGCTTTATAATTTTGCGCTAGTGCTTCACTTATATCTTTTAGAGCACAGTGGTGGATTTGTTTTATAGAAACTATTGATCTCTCATGCTTCACTTAGATTATTTTGAGAGTCTTAATAGCATGACAATTTGCTTAAAATCCTAATATGCTTGGTATGCTAGATTAATAATAAAACTTTCTTATGAGTGTGTTGAATACTAAGAAAAGTTTGATGCTTGATGCTTGTTCTGAGATATGGAGGTAATAATATCAAAGTCATGCTAGTTGAGTAGTTGTGAAATTGAGAAATACTTTTGTTGAGGTTTGCAAGTCCCGTAGCATGCATGTATGGTAAACGTTATGCAACAAATTTGAAACATGAGGTGTTATTTGATTGTCTTCCTTATGAGTGGCGGTCGGGGACGAGCGATGGTCTTTTCCTACCAATCTATACCCCTAGGAGCATGCGCATAGTGCCGAGGTTTTTGATGACTTGTAGATTTTTGCAATAAGTATGTGAGTTCTTTATGACTAATGTTGAGTCCATGGATTATACGCACTCTCACCCTTCCATCCTTGCAAGCCTCTTCGGTACCGTGCATTGCCCTTTCTCACATTGAGAGTTGGCACAAACTTCGCCGGTGCATCCAAACTCCGTGATATGATACACTCTTTCACACATAAACCTCCTTATATCTTCCTCAAAACAGCCACCATACCTAGCTATTATGGCATTTCCATAGCCATTTCGAGATATATTGCCATGCAACTTTCCATCACTCCGTTCATCATGACACATTCATCATTATCATATTGCTTAGCATGATCATGTACTTGACATAGTATTTGTGGCAAAGCCACCGTTCATAATTCTTTCATACATGTCACTCTTGGTTCATTGCATATCCCGGTACACCGCCGGAGGCATTCATATAGAGTCATCTTTGTTCTAGTATCGAGTTGTAATCATTGAGTTGTAAATAAATAGAAGTGTGATGATTATCATTATTAGAGCATTGTCCCAAATGAGGTATAAAAAAAGGCCATAAAAAAGAGAAGGCCCAAAAAAAGAGAAAGGCCATAAATAGAAGAGAAGGCCCAAAAAAAGAGAGAAAAAGAGAGAAGGGACAATGTTACTATCCTTTTACCACACTTGTGCTTCAAAGTAGCACCATGATCTTCATAGTAGAGAGTCTCTGATGTTATCACTTTCATATACTAGTGGGAATATTTCATTATAGAACTTGGCTTGTATATTCCAACAATGGGCCTCCTCAAGTGCCCTAGGTCTTCATGAGCAAGAAAGTTGGATGCACACCCACTAGTTTCTTTTGTTGAGCTTTCATACATTTATAGCTCTAGTGCATCCGTTGCATGGCAATCCCTACTCCTTGCATTAACATCAATCGGTGGGCATCTCCATAGCCCATTGATTGGCCTCGTTGATGTGAGACTTTCTCCTTTTTGTCTTCTCCACATAACCCCCTCATTATATTCTATTCCACCCATAGTGCTATGTCCATGGCTCGCGCTCATATATTGCGTGAAAGTTTATAGGTTTGAGATTACTAAAGTATGAAACAATTGCTTGGCTTGTGATCGGGGTTGTGCATGATGAGAGCATTCTTGTGTGACGAAAATGAAACAAGACTAAACTATATGATTTTGTAGGGATGAACTTTCTTTGGCCTTGTTATTTTGAGAAGACATAATTGCTTAGTTAGTATGCTTGAACTATTATCATTTTTATGTCAATATGAACTTTTGTCTTGAATCTTTCGGATCTGAATATTCATACCACAATTAAGAAGAATTACATTAAAATTATGCCAAGTAGCACTCCGCATCAAAAATTCTCTTTTTATCATTTACCTACTCGAGGACGAGCAGGAATTAAGCTCGGGGATGCTTGATACGTCACCCACGTATCTATAATTTTTGATTGCTCCATGATATATTATCTACTGTTTTGGACTATATTGGGCTTTATTTTCCACTTTTATATTATTTTTGGGACTAACCTATTAACCGGAGGCCCAGCCCAGAATTGCTGTTTTTTTGCCTATTTCAGTGTTTCGGAGAAACAGAATATCAAACGGAGTCCAAACGGAATGAAACCTTCGGAAACGTGGTTTTCTCATCAGATAAGATCCAGGAGACTTGGACTCTCCATCAAGAAAGCCATGAGGCGGTCACGAGGGTGGAGGGCGCCCCCCTAGGGCACGCCCCTGCCTTGTGGGCCCCTTGAAGCTCCACCAACGCACTTCTTCCTCCTATATATATCCACGTACCCCCAAACGATCGGGGATGGAGCCAAAAACCTAATTCCACTGCCGCAACTTTCTGTATCCATGAGATCCCATCTTGGGGCCTGTTCCGGAGCTCCGCCGGAGGGTGCATCGATCACGGAGGGCTTCTACATCATCATCCAAGCCCCTTGGATGAAGTGTGAGTAGTTTACTTCAGACCTACGGGTCCATAGTTAGTATCTAGATGGCTTCTTCTCTCTTTTTGGATCTCAATACAATGTTCTCCCCCTCTCTCGTGGAGATCTATTCGATGTAATCTTCTTTTTGTGGTGTGCTTGTTGAGACGATGAATTGTGGGTTTATGATCAAGTCTATCTATGAATAATATTTGAATATTCTCTGAATTCTTTTATGTATGATTGGTTATCTTTGCAAGTCTCTTCGAATTATCAGTTTGGTTTGGCCTACTAGATTGGTTTTTCTTGCCATGGGAGAAGTGCTTAGCTTTGGGTTCGATCTTGCGGTGTCCTTTCCCAGTGACAAAAGGGGCAGCAAGGCACATATTGTATTGTTGCCATCGAGGATAACAAGATGGGGTTTTTATCATATTGCATGAAACTATCCCTCTACATCATGTCATCTTGCTTAAAGCGTTACTCTGTTTTTAACTTAATACTCTAGATGCATGCTGGATAGCGGTCGATGAGTGGAGTAATAGTAGTAGATGCAGAATCGTTTCGGTCTACTAGTCTCGGACGTGATGCCTATATACATGATCATACCTAGATATTCTCATAACTATGCTCAATTCTGTCAATTGCTCAACAGTAATTTGTTCACCCACCGTAGAATACTTATGCTCTTAAGAGAAGCCACTAGTGAAACCTATGGCCACGAGTCTCTTTCTCATCATATCAATCTCCATCACTTTATTATTGCTTTGCTTTTACTTTATTTACTTTGCATCTCTATACCAAAAATACCAAAAATATTATTTATCATCTCTATCAGATCTCACTTTCGTAAGTGACTGTGAAGGGATTGACAACCCCTAAGCGCGTTGGTTGCGTTGAGCTATTGTTTTTGTGTAGGTACGAGGGACTCGAGCGTAGCCTCCTACTGGATTGATACCTTGGTTCTCAAAAACTGAAGGAAATACTTATGCTACTTTGCTGCATCATCCTCTCCTCTTTGGGGAAATCCAACGCAGTGCTCAAGAGGTAGCACCTATGTTGTCACTTTAATTTACTAGTGGGAATTTTTCATTATATAACTTGGCTTGTATATTTCAACCATGGGTTTCCTCAAATTGCCCTAGGTCTTCGTGAGCAAGCGAGTTTGATGCACACCCACTTAGATTCTTTTTGAGCTTTCATAAACTTATAGCTCTAGTGCATCCATTGCATGGCAATCCCTACTCACTCGCATTGATATCTATTGGTGGGAACCTCTATAGCCAGTTGATATGCCTAGTTGATGTGAGACTATCTCCTTCTTTTTGTCTTCTCCACGACCACCATATTCTATTCCACCTATAGTGCTATATCCATGGCTCACGCTCATATATTGCGTGAAAGTTGAAAAAGTTTGAGAACATCAAAAGTATGAAAAAATTGCTTGGCTTGTCATCGGGGTTGTGAATGACTTAATACTTTGTGTGATGAAGATGGAGCATAGCCAGACTACATGATTTTTAAGGGATAACTTTCTTTGGCCATGTTATTTTGAGAAGAAACAATTATTTTATTAGTATGCTTGAAGTATTATTGTTTTTATGTCAATATTAAACTTTTGTTTTGAATCTTATGAATCTGAATATTTATGCCACAATAAAGAAAATTACATGGATAAATATGTTAGGTAGCATTCCACATAAAAAATTCTATTTTTATCATTTACCTACTCGAGGACGAGCAGGAATTAAGCTTGGGGATGCTTGATACCTCTCCAATGTATCTATAATTTTTTATTGTTCCATGCTATTATATAGTCAGTTTTGAATGTTTTATATGCATTAATATGCTATTTTATATTATTTTGGGGACTATCTTATTAACCCAGAGCCCAGTGCTAGTTTATGTTTTTTCTTTGTTTTTGGGTTTTACACAAAATGAATATTAAACGGAGTCCAAACGGAATAAAACTTTACGATGATTTTTCTTGGACCAGAAGACACACGTAGGACTTGGAGACGAAGGCAGAAGAGTCCCGAGGGCTCCACAAGCCCTCAGGAGAACCCTAGGGGGGGCTGGCTTGTGGGCCCCACAGGACTCCTCCAACCCTAATCTTTGGCCTATAAATTCCCAAATATTCCCAAACGACCAGAAGCGTCCATGAAAATAATTTTCCGCCGTCGTAACCTTCTGTACCCGTGAGATCCCATCTAGGGACCTTTTCCGGCACCCTGCCGGAGGGGATTCAATCACGGAGGGTTTCTACATCAACTCTATTGCCCTTCCGATGAAGCGTGAGTAGTTTACCGCAGACCTACGGGTCCATAGCTAGTAGCTAGATGGCTTTTTCTCTCTCTTTGATCATCAATACCATGTTCTCCTCGATGTTCTCGAAGATCTATCCGATGTAATCTTCTTTTGCGGTGTGTTTGTCGAGATCCGATGAATTGTGGATTTATGATCAGTTTATGTATGAATATTATTTGAATCTTCTCTGAATTCTTATATGCATGATTTGATATCTTTGTATTTCTCTTCGAATTATTGGTTTGGTTTGGCCAACTAGATTGGTTCTTATTGCAATGGGAGAGGTGCTTAGTTTTGGGTTCAATCTTGCGGTGTCCTCACCTAGTGACAAAGTAGGGGTAGCGAGGCACGTATTTGTATTGTTGCCATCAAGGGTAAAAAGATGGAGTTTTCATCAGATTGCTTGAGTTTATCCCTCTACATCATGTCATCTTACTTAAGGCGTTATTCCGTTCTTATGAACTTAATACTCTAGATGCATGCTGGATAGCGGTCGATGTGTGGAGTAATAGTAGTAGATGCAGGTAGGAGTCGGTCTACTAGGCACAGACGTGATGCCTATATGCATAAGAATTGCCTTGGATATCGTCATAACTTTGCAATTTTCTATCAATTGCTCGACAGTAATTTGTTCAACCACCGTATTATTTTCCTTCAAGAGAGAAGCCTCTAGTGAAACCTATGGCCTCGGGGTCTATTTTCCATCATATATTTTCAAATCTATAAACCAAAAAACCCAAAAGGTCTCGCTGCAATTTATTTACTTTTATTTTGTTTTATGTTTTAGTAATATTTTATATTAATCTCTATGAGATCTCACCTTTGCAAGTGACCGTGAAGGAATTGACAACCCCTTTATCGCGTTGGGTGCAAGTGTTTGATTGTTTATGGAGGTGCAGAGATTAGGGACTTGCTTGTATCTCCTACTGGATTGATACCTTGGTTCTTAACTAAGGGAAATACTTATCTCTACTTTGCTGCATCACCCTTTCCTCTTCAAGGGAAAAACCAACGCAATCTCAAGAAGTAGCAGTGATGTCAATGGCTTTGATTTCCCCTTCCTAGAGGAAAGTATCCCCGACAGAATCGCTCCGCCAAAGAGCAATAGTGCTCCTGCCCAAGTTCCGTCTCGAGACGGCGACGCTTCATCCTAAAAGTTCTCTCATTATTCTTTCTAGGGCTAATGTCATCATATAGGAGAAGATGGGCCTCGGAGGATGGCCAAGGGCCCCACTCACCACCAGGGTGCGCCCGGGGGGTGGGCGCGTGATGTAGGGTGGAACGCTAGATGGCCGATCTTTCACGAAAGAAGCGGATCCCGCGATGAACACGAAGAACACGAGGGGAAACACGAGGGGAAAACACAAAGGGGCACAAAGAGAAACACTCAAACCAACAAGATTAAGTCACACATGTGCTAGATCCTTGAAACACGAGAGGAGATACAAGATCCATGATCAACAAAGGACAATACAAATGGTAACCGGTCTTCTCCGTGAGGAGGTCTTGATGGTCTTCTCCATGAGGAGGTCTTGAATCCAAGTGGATCTTCTTAGTAGAGGGGTCGCAGTCTCTCTCAAGGAGTAGATCTGATATGGATGAGCAAGGCTCTATCTCTCAAATGAGCTATCACAACGCTAACCCTAAAACATAGGTAGGAGAAGAGTATATATAGTCTAGGTGGGTGAAGGGGTACACGGGCCTCGGGCCCTTACTGTGCGCAGACTGACGGCGCCGGACGTCCGGGCGTCGGGCTGGATGTCCGGGCCTTCGGGAGGAGCTGGATGTCCGGGCTGACGAGGCTTTTCTTCTGTCCTCTGTTTGCAGCTTGTCCGTATATCTGAGCGTTGGGGCCGAATTTCCGGGCCGGGCCGGACGTCCGGGCTGGGGCCGGATGTCCGGGGCCTGTAGATGCTTGGCGACTGGAATGATGTTGTAGTTAATGTCTCCAGCGGCCGGATGTCCGGGCTCGGGGCCGGATGTCCGGGTTCTGGAGCTGCCTTCTTCTCCTTTCGGCGTTACTCTTCATCCGTGGACTTGGCGGCTTGTCCGTCTTCACATGCATGTTCGAGAGGGTCTTCTTGGTACCTAATAATGCACAACATCTTGGACTTAGGTAGTAGCCATGTCTCGAGAGGATCATATGTAATATCACTAAGGAGAGAAGTCACCTCGGTCTCAAGAGCTCTAGCTCGTGCTCGTGTCATGGGTCCTCTTGGCACTTGACGAGACGATGGTAGGTCCATGGGGATGACCATAGGATGCTCTGCATCATCTCCCCTCCCATGGGGAAGATCCGACATCGGATCGAAATCCTCATCACCATGGTAGGGCAAGAGATCTTTGACGTTGAAGATGTCGCTCACGGAGTACTGTCGCTTGGAATGTCGATCTTGTAGGCATTGTTGTTGTAGCGTTCAAGCACCTTGAAGGGTCCATCCACTCGTGGTTGAAGTTTGGACTTGTGTTCGTGGGGGAAGCGGTCCTTGCGAAGGTGTAGCCACACAAGATCTCCAATGTTTAATATCATGGGGTGCTTGTAGATGTTGAGTTTGGTCGCGAGTCGTTGTACTTGGCGCTCGATGGTGTGCCTTGTATCTTCATGCACCTTCTTGAGATAGTCAACTCGGGCACTCGCGTCCATATTCGTGCGCTCTTGTAGTGGTAGAGGTAGAATGTCCAAAGGGGACAATGGGCTGAAACCATAGACGACCTCGAAGGGGGACTTGCCCGTAGTCGAGTGTCTTGCTCGGTTGTAGGCATACTCGGCGATAGGTAGACACTCCTCCCACTCCTTGATGTTATTCTTGAGTAGCATGCGAAGTAGAGCGGAGAGTGTGTGGTTGGTCACCTCCGTTTGGCCGTCGGTTTGAGGATGGTAAGCCGTGGAGAAGAGTAGCTTGATTCCGAGCTTCACACATAGGGTCTTCCAAAAGTAACTCAAGAACTTGATGTCGCGGTCCGAGACAATCGTCATTGTCACTCCATGTAGACGCAATATTTCCCTACAAAAGGGATTGGCAACATGTGAAGCATCGTCTATCTTGTTGCAAGGAATGAAATGTGCCATCTTAGAGAATCGGTCCACAACAACAAATACCGAATCCTTTCCATTTCCAGTTCTAGGCAATCCAAGTACAAAATCCATGCTAATATCTTCCCATGGTTGATATGGAATTGTGAGAGGCATGTATAGGCCATGGGTTTGAGCTCTAGACTTAGCTTTGCGACATGTAGAGCATCGGTTGGTGAAGCGGTTGATGTCGCGAAACATCTTGGGCCAATAATAGTTCTTGGAGAGCGTAGAAAAAGTCTTGTCGCATCCAAAATGTCCCATTAGTCCTCCTCCATGAGATTCCTGCAAAAGCAACAAACAAAGAGAAGACTCGGGGATGCAAAGTTTGTTAGCTCTCACAAGATATCCATCTTTGATGTAATAGCGTTCCCAATATGTATGCGTCAAACATTTGGCATAAGGAGTAGAAAAAGTGGGATCATGCGCATACAAGTCTTTTAGGTGCTCAAATCCAATGACATCCAATTCAAGTTGAGTAACAAGCATGCATATGCGGGAAAGATTGTCCGCCACAACATTTTCCTTACCTTTAATGTACTTGATGACATAAGGAAAAGACTCAATGAATTCACTCCATTTAGCATGACGCTTGTTCAACTTGGTTTGACCCTTAAGGTATTTAAGCATTTCATGATCGGTATGAATGATAAATTCATGAGGGCTAAGATAATGTTCCCATTCATGCAAAACTGGCACTAAAGCATATAACTCTTTGTCATATATGGGGTAATTGAGTTGCGCTCCGGAAAGTTTCTCACTAAAATAAGCTATGGGGCGCTTCTCTTGCATTAACATACCTCCTATGCCATTACCACTAGCATCGCAATGTATCTCAAAGGGTTTGTCAAAGTTGGGTAATGCAAGCACGAGAGCATGAGTAAGCAAATTCTTAAGCACATTGAATACGGTATCTTGGGATGGTCCCCAAACAAAAGGCACATTTTTCTTGCTCAAAACATGCAAAGGTGAAGCAATGGTGCTAAAGTCCTTCACAAATCTACGGTAGAAACCGGCTAAACCAAGGAAGCTACGCACTTGATGCAAGTTGGTTGGTGCTACCTCTTGAGCTTGCGTTGGATTTCCCCGAAGAGGAAGGGATGATGCAGCAGAGTAGCGTAAGTATTTCCCTCAGTTTTTGAGAACCAAGGTATCAATCCAGTAGGAGGCCACGCTCAAGTCCCTCGTACCTGCACAAAACGATAGCTACTCACAACCAACGCGATTAGGGGTTGTCAATCCCTTCACGGTCACTTACGAGAGTGAGATCTGATAGATATAATATTTTTGGTATTTTTGGTATAAAGATGCAAAGTGAAAAGTAAAGGCAAAGTAAAAAAGCAAAGCAAGATTAAAGTGATGGAGATTAATATGATGAGAATAGACCCGGGGGCCATAGGTTTCGCTAGTGGCTTCTCTCAAGAGCATAAGTATTCTATGGTGGGTGAACAAATTACTATTGAGCAATTGACATAATTGAGCATAGTTATGAGAATATCTAGGCATGATCATGTATATAGGCATCACGTCCGTGACAAGTAGACCGAAACGATTCTGCATCTACTACTATTACTCCACTCATCGACCGCTATCCAGCATGCATCTAGAGTATTAAGTTAAAAACAGAGTAACACCTTAAGCAAGATGACATGATGTAGAGAGATAAATTCATGCAATATGAAATAAACCCCATCTTGTTATCCTCGATGGCAACGATACAATACGTGCCTTGCTGCCCCTTCTGTCACTAGGAAAGGACACCGCAAGATCGAACCCAAAGCTAAGCACTTCTCCCATGGCAAGAACTACCAACCTAGTTGGCCAAACCAAACGGATAATTCGAAGAGACTTGCAAAGATAACCAATCATACATAAAAGAATTCAGAGAAGATTCAAATATTATTCATAGATAGACTTGATCATAAACCCACAATTCATCGGTCTCAACAAACACAACGCAAAAAGAAAATTACATCGAATAGATCTCCACGGGAGAGGGGGAGAACTTTGTATTGAGATCCAAAAAGAGAGAAGAAGCCATCTAGCTACTAACTATGGACCCGAAGGTCTGAGGTAAACTACTCACACTTCATCGGAGGGGCTATGATGATGTATAAGCCCTCCGTGATGACGGCCCTCTTCCGGCGGAGCTCCGGAACAGGCCCCAAGATGGGATCTCGTGGATACAGAAAGTTGTGGCGGCGGAATTAGGTTTTCGGCTCCTGTTTTGATCGTTCGGGGGTACGTAGGTATATATGGGAGGAAGAAGTACGTCGGTGGAGCTCCGAGGGGCCCATGAGGCTGGGGGCGCCCTAGGGGGCACTACAGGAATCAGCTACTTTGCTGTCTGCCACGGCGGACGACAAAGGCATGAACGGCGGAGCGCAAAGGCCTTTGCCGTCAGCCGCGGACGGCAAAAGGCTCCGGCAAAGTAGGCTACGATAAACAGCTACTTTGCCGTCTGCTTCCTGGCGGCGGACGGCAAAGGCCCTGTGCCGTCCGCGGCGGACGGCAAAGAGAGAGGACGGCAATAATTGCGCTCTCAGTCCGTTAAGTGGCTAACGGCAGGCCTTTGCCGTCCGCCGCTGACGGCAAAATTGCTAGGGTCTTTGCCGTCCGCCGTATGATGTCATATACACGTCACTACATGGCAGGTTCTTTGCCACCTACCACTGATGGCAAAGTGCAGGTTCTTTGCCGTCTGCCACTGATGGCAAAGTCTTTGCCGTCTGCCACTGTAGGCAAACTGACCAAATGGGTCAGCTCCCAGGAAGCACAGCTGGATGCCACGTGTCTTCTTTGCCGTCCGTGGCAGACGGCAAAGAGCCCGTTGCCGTCGGTGGCAGACGGCAAAGAGCCTGCATATTGGCTCTTTTATCTGTTTTTTATTAAATCCAACAATTTTCATCACAAATATATATGACATATATAGATATACTTCAAAAGGCCATTACAGAGCAAACATATAAGATATCCAACACATAACTTCATCATCCAACCATATATATTACATGCATAGTTCCATCATACATAACAAGTTCAACATAGAGGCATCCAACCATATATATTACAATAGTTTCATCCAACGATACATGCATAGTTCAACGATACAAAAGAAACAGAGAAAGGGATAAGGAGCACTCCATCTATGCAAGCTTTTGTCAAGTGAATGAAATCTGCAAAATGAAAAATAAGAAAGTTAGAACAAGAAGAGTAGAACAAGAAGAAGAGTAGAACAAGAAGAAGACTAGAAGAAGAAGAGTATGTCATTTATGAGCTAACTTACGTGAAATGGATCATATATGAGCTAACTAAGTTGAAATGGGTCATTTATGAGCTAGCTAAGTTGAAATGGATCATTTATGAGCTAACTTAGTTGAAATGGGTCGTTTATGAGCTAACTAAGGTCAAATGAGTCGTTTTTGAGGTAACTAAGGTGAAATGGATCGTTTTTTAGCTAACTTAGGTGAAATGGATCATTTATGAGCTAACTTAGTTGAAATGGATCGTTTTTGAGCTAACTTAGGTGAAATGGATCATTTATGAGCTAATTTAGTTGAAATGGATCTTTTTGAGCTAACTTAGGTGAAATGAATCATTTAAGAGCTAATTTAGGTGAAATGGATCTTTTTTTAGCTAACTTGGTGAAATGGATCGTTTATGAGCTAAATTAGTTGAAATGGATCGTTTATGAGATAACCTAGGTAAGATTGGTCATTTTGGAGTTAACCTAGGTGAAATGGGTCATTTTAAAGCTAATGTAGGTAAAATGGATCATTTAGGAGCTAATCTAGGTAAAATGGGTCATTTTTGAGCTAACTTGGATGAACTGGATCATTTATAAGCTAACCTAGGTAAAATGGGTAATTTTAGAGCTAACTTAGGTAAAATGGATCGTCTATGAGCTAACTAAGCTAATTATGCAATTTTTGACATAAGTAAGCTAAGTACAGATCGTTTTAGAGCTAACTTAGGTAAAATGGATGGTTTTGGAGGTCAGTAAGCTTATTAAGTCATTTTGGAGGTGAAGAAGCTAAGTCTAGGTCATTATGGTAAGCATTGGAGGAAATAAAGCTAAGTCTAGGTCTTTATGCATGTGTTAAGCAAAACACTAGATAAACTTACCAAGATCCAGGAGGTGTAGGAGCGGGGTGGCTCGTGTCGGTAGCTGGAGAAGGATCGTGCGATGCTTGTCTGGAGTTACGCTGCACCAAAGATCATTTCCAATGTCTTGTTAGCATGATGACACTCAAATGTTAAGACTAGCAAGTAATGTCCATTCAAATAAAACTCACCGTGGTCCCAGGAGCAATCACTGGCATCGGCGGAGCGGTCTGACCTGTCTTCTCGCACACAGACTGCACATTTGGTTTTGACGACTCAGTCATACTAGTTAGTAATGAGACAAACACTACATGAATGTTTTGGCTAATCTGCAGAAGAAACTTACCACAAGGAGCTCGTACATGGCCCTTGCCTGCATGTCATTCCGTGCCCTCTCCTCCTCCATCATCTTTGTCGTCCTCTCCTCCAACTCCCGCTGCCTCTCCGCCGCCTCCGCCAGAAGTTTCTCCGTTCTATCTCTCTCACTCTGTATAGCAGCCTGCAACACCACTCACATGACCATTTGTAATCATTGATGGAAGCGCACACAATGTAATGGAGAAAGATAACTGAGTACGTATCACTAACCTTGATGGCGAGTTGCACTGGCCGTTCACGAGGCCTTATCTCAGGAGCGGAGCTCGACTGGCGCGCCTTGATCTCCGGGAGAGTGCTAGGACAACGGATAAGTCCATCTCCAATGGCTATGGAGCCATGGGACCTCCCGCCACCAGATATCATCAATAGCTCTGGATCAATGGGACCCTGGCTCGGGTTAAAGTCCTCCCCTTTCCTCGCCTTCCCCTCATCTCTATATCTCACGAGCTTGTTGTGGGAGGAGATGTTGGTGAAGTTGTTTGCATCATCGAGGTCAGACTGAGAGAAAGCCTTGACTTTCTTGAAAGAGGCAGTGTGGGCCATGGCATACAGGTCGTACACCTCTGGCACCTTATCCGCCTTATTGTAGCGTGCCTGAAAGAGAGAAACAATGAAAATTAGTAATTAAAGGGCTCAAGCTAGCATGATGAATGAATTGCATGAATCATGAAGCAAACCACATACCCAGTTGCGCCCGAACTGATATAAGTTGGAGCTGCCTTGATGGTGTGGCACACCTTCCATTTGGGCACGTTTGTCCTTGGCCTCGTTGTGGAGGGCTAGCCATTGTTTTGAGCACCACTCATCGACCAACACCTCCCAACAATCCATCCGATCCGCACACCATCTCGGAGGCGCCTAAGTTAGCAAATAGAAACTTGAGCGCTACGGCTAAGAATTACTAAATGAAGGAACTTAAGTAGAGAAGGCCTTAAGAATTACCTTCATGTACTGCTCCTTACTCAGGAACTTATCGCGGCACGCCGGCTTGGTCTTCTTGATACCACGCAAGGCGTAGTAGTCTCGAACAGCCTGCACCCGAGCCTCGTGCCGTAAGTTCTGGAGTAGGCGCTTGCAGACGTTCTCGATAACATGTGCCGCGTCCTCCTCGTATCCCTCCTCACACCTGTAGAATGTCTGCAATCAAATGAGACAATATTGATTAGTACAATTAATAACTAGCTAGTTGAAGATTTTTAAATGTGTAAAGGAGAAATTACCCAAACTTTCTGATCACCATGTCTGCCCTCGTGTCGCACACGACACCGTCGATAATCTCATCCGGCGGGGCCGGGGCAGCCACGTAGTGCTCCCAGCTCAATCCAAGCTCTGGAAGCCGACCCTCACCAGGCAACGTGACAAACCCCGGGAAGTTTTGCCGGCAAAGAACTCCAAGGACGGAGTTGGGCCGGCGGACACTATGATGGTGGTCCCAACCCCTGCAGCATGACAAGGCCAACGCATTAGTTATTTGAAAAAACGTGAATGCACAAGGTACAAAAATATTAAATGCACTTACGTACCTCTCCCCATCAGGGAAAATCAACCACCTCTGCTCGCGGGTCACCGGCACGGACGGGAGCCGTGTAGCACCACGCTGGTAGACGGTGCCCCCCTCCTCCTCAAGATCAGTCGGCTCCCCGCCATCATCAGCATGGCCACTCGGCTCCTCGGGCTGATCCGGCCAGGTACCCCATCCGGACGTGTGCTCCTCCGGGGTCACGTGGGCCGAACTCTCGTGGGCCGAAGGCCAGTCGACCCGAGGCTCGTGGGCCCAAGACCCGTGGACCGGAGGCTCGTGGACCGGAGTCCGTGTAGCCTCCTCCTCGGACGAGTCCACCCTAGCAGTCACGTGCTCGGGTGAAACAGCTGGGGGTGGCGGCGAGGAAGGCGCCGTAGCAGTCACCCTACCTCCTCTCCCACGACCACGTGCCCCACCTCCTCTCTTCCTACCTCGTCCCCTGCTGGGCACCACGGTCGACGAAGAAGGGCCCGGCGGTGTGGCCATACTGTCCAGCAACGCTCGGCGGAGAGGTGCGTCTGGAATGGAAGACCTCAGACCACGCTCCCGACCAGCGCCCACCATCTTTCAACACCTGCCATGACAAACAGTAAACGAAATTAGTACAACATAAAAAAAGACCGACATGAATAATAATATGTGTATCACTTAAGTGTATCATCATCAAGTACAACATAAAAAAATGTAATACCTGACACTACTAATAATCTCGATCAGTATCATCAATAAATGCATAATCATCATCATCACTATAATCAATGACGGGCTCATAGGGTTCATTGGCATCAACATGTGCAAGGCCACCTTGACGTAATCGGTCAAGCATTGACAGGTCATCCGCAGCAGTAACCTCTTCTTGTTCCGGCTCTTCTTGTTCCTCCTCTGGGGTGATGTCGGATTCATTGTCGCTGTCTACTTCAATGTTTTGGGGTGAAGTATAGCGGTTCTTGAAACGCTTTTTGGAAAGACGTGTCTCTTGGAAGAATTCTCCTTCATATGTGTCTGGGTTAATGTGAGGTTCATAATCCTCTTCCTTTGGGGGAGAAAGTCTAGCACGGGGCGGCACTTCATAAACGACATCCCAACCTTTCAGATTTGGATTAGTTTGGCAGGCCCACGGTAGATAGAATACTTGGGTCGCCTGTTGAGCCATAATATAGACATCAGGAACATCTAAATGAGTGCTTTGGTTGATTTCAACTAGCCCTATATGTTCATGAGTCCTTCTAGTCTCCTTCGGCTGAAACCAATAACATTTGAAGACTACGACATTCGGTGGGTTTTCACCATAGAACAGAAGTTCATAAATTGCTTCAACTCTCCCATAATACTCGGTACCTCCTTCGCCGATAGCAGATACACAACAATTTGTTGACTTTCGGTCGGCCATAGATAGCTCTTTGCCATAGGTACGAAAGCGATACCCGTTGATGTCGTACTTGTCAAATGAACGGACCTTATAGTCAAAACCATTAGCGACTTGTCTCAATTCGGCGTCCATAGACTCTGAATTAGCCTACAAGTTTAATATGAAAGGATTTTGCATTATGCACAAATTAGCGAATGAAATGAAATTGTCTAATAGAAATTACCGTTTGTTTGAACCAAGAGATGAAACCGGGATAGCCACCTCCTTGCTTTGCGAGAAGCTCATACTCTTCGACAGAATCCTTTTGGATCTCCGCTCCATACGAGAATATGGTGACGTATCGACTGTATGACATATCCAGGAATAAGAGTAGTTCAAAGGAAATAGAAGTTGCGAAACAATGTACCGAGAACTTACTCGATGTACGGCCGCACTTCTATCAGGTTGTTGAAGATATACAACGAAATGGTCCGCCATTCTTCGTTATCCAAAGATACTGGATGTGAAACACTAGCTGGTGCGAGATTCCCTTTGAATAGGCTGAGGTTGGATCCACCCTTTTTAGGCTCGTCAGCATTGTACCGAGGCTTCGGATTATGCAAATGACGATTTTTGGCTTCGTAGTGCGCTGTTACGAAGTTTGCCGCCTCCTCTGTGATGAATGCCTCAGCCATCGATGCTTCAATTCTACGTTTATTTTTACATTTTTCTCGAAGCGTCTTCTGCATCCTCTCAGTTGGGTAGCACCAACGATTTTGCACGGGCCCCCCCAATCTTGCCTCGGTCGGGAGATGCAAAATCAAATGCTGCATTGGATTAAAGAAGCCCGGTGGAAAGATCTTCTCTAACTTGCAGATCAACTCCGGCGCCAACTCTTCCATTTCTTCTAGCACGCCAGGCGATAGTTCTTTCGCACAAAGAACACGGAAGAAATAGCTGAGTTCTGCCAGTACTAGCCATTCATCCTCAGGGATGAAGCCACGCAACATCACCGGCATTACCCGCTCAATCCATATGTGCCAATCATGACTCTTGAGACCAAATATCTTCAGTTTATCAAGATTCGCTCCCCTCTTTAGATTCGCTGCATACCCATCGGGGAACATCAACTGCTGTTGCACCCACAAGAGAATTTCCCTCATAGCTGGCCTTCCAAGATTGAACCATGCCTTTGGCTTCGTCCAGTTCTGCTTTCCTTTCGGTTCTTTCATGTTTTGTAACGGCCTATCACATAGCGCCTCCAGATCGACTCTAGCCTTAGTATTATCCTTTGACTTCCCATCTATGCCGAACAATGTACCAAAAAGTGCCTCGGCGATATTCTTCTCAGTGTGCATCACGTCGATGTTGTGTGGGCAAAGGAGGTCTTTGAAGTAAGGCAGATCCCATAAGCATGTTTTGTGAGTCCACGCGTGCTTAGTATTATACCCCTTGAAGTACCCTGGACGTTGTGGATCTGGCTCGAGAGCGTTTAACTGATCCAGGGTCTGTTGGCCTGTCAATGCAGGTGGTGCAGAGTTTTTGACAACTCTACCCCTGATGAAGTTCTTCTTGTCTTTCCTGAACTTATGGCGAGGATCCAGGAACTGTCTATGCATGTCGAAGCAAGAAAACTTGCGACCGGCCTGAAGCCAACGAAACTCAAGAGCTCCCTTGCATGTGGGGCACGGGAACCTTCCATGCACACACCAGCCAACGAATAGCGCATACGCCGGCAAGTCATGCGTCGAGTACATGTACCAGACACGCATTATGAAGTTCCGTTTGCTAAAGGCGTCGTATGTCTTGAACCCATTATCCCAGGCTTCTTGCAATTCGTCCTTAAGCGGCTGCATGTACACATTCATATTTTTGCCCGGATAGTTGGGTCCTGGAATTATCAACGTCAGGAAAATGTTCTTTCTTTGCATAATCTGTCCGGGGGGGAGATTGAGTGGAAAGACAAATACGGGCCAACAACTGTATTGGGCTGCCGTCATACCAAACACACTGAACCCATCCGTGCTGATGCCGACTCGAGGATGCCTCGGATCTGCCGCTTTGTCAGCATGTAATTCATCAAACTTTTTCCACGCAACACCATCCGATGTGTGTACCATCATCAGATTCCCATCTGCATCTAGTTCGGTTCTTTTGCCTGTTTTGTGCCATGTCATCTGTCTGGCCGTCTCTTCGACCATGAAAAGACGTTGAAGTCTTGGTACGATTGGCATATACCGAAGAACACTAACGGGGATTTTGGTCTGTGTCTTCTCACCCATACCGTTGTCTACCACAATATACCTGGAAGACTTGCAAATGGGACAATAGTTCAAGTCCGCATAGTCAAGCCTAAATAAGGCACATCCTTTCTCACAGGCATGTATCTTCTCATAGGGCATCTTCAGTGCACGGAGGATTTTGTCCGACTGGTACAGGTTTGCAGGCATTACATGGCCTTTGGGTAGAAAGCGTCCAAATACTGTCATAATTGCGTCATAGCATTCTCTGCCCAAGTTGAACTGAGCCTTCAGAGCCATTACTTGTGAGATGGCATCCAACTGACAAAGCTCAGTGTGCTCGTGGAGCGGACGTTTCGAAGACTCCAACATTTCATTGAAGGCCTTTGCAGATTCCTCCATCTCCTCGTCCGAATCCCGAGCATCATCATAGCCTTGCACCATGTTTTCCATCCCGGTACCATGCTCGTCGGTGCGACGACGATCCACCTCAGCTCGGTCACGTTGGGCAGACTCACCATGAAATGTCCACACCGTATAATCGGGCGTAAAACCACTCTTCTGCAGGTGTTTGCCCATTTCAGCCTCTGTCTTCTTTTCCCAATTGCCGCACCGGAAACAGGGGCACCAGGTTTTCTTTTGGCCATTTGCAAATGCGGCTTGCACAAACCCCTTAGTTTTTGTGAACCATTCAGCGCTCCATTTGTTCTGACCAGTGTGACCGGTATACATCCAAGCACGGTCACTCATCTTGACTTTCAGAGCTACTGGACACACAACAATTATATATGTAATTCACCATGTATATATTCATCAGTTGATCTACTTTGTCAATTTTATTACGTCCATGCAACCTACACTCTAATAGGTAATGATAGGTCCTAATCCCACCCGTGTATGTGTAGATTGGGTTTATTTTCCCATGCTATGCTCCGGATCCGACGCAAAATTTCGGCAGCACCTCCCCGCTGTTCTCCTGATACACGTCTCTGCAATAAACAGAGAGGATGTGTACCCGGAGAACAACAGGGGAGGCACTGACGAAATATATGCGTCGGATCCGGAGCAAAGCATATGGGAAAACGAACCCAATCTACACATACTCGGGCTGTCCATGGATAGCGTTGGACAATTCGAAAGAATCAAGGTTATAAATATGCAAATGCATGCATATTTATAACTATGACGCTTTCGAACGGGAGACACATATTGGTTACGCATACTGATGATTCAAGACACATATATAGCTAGCTATCAAGTTTCATCGGAATAGATCAAATAATTAATGGGGGAGGAGGACTTGTCATTTGTGCTCACCCACGAACGAAGGGGCAGAGCTCGTCAAACGCACGGCGAGGTCGTCGAACACCAAACCTCGCAGCGATGAAACAACTGCACATTTAAAACTACACGATCAACACAATTATATATGATGTTTTTCATAACAAAATCGAAAAATATATGACCTAACTAATAATTCACAAATATATGACCCCGTCGGCCTCTGGAAGGCCAAAGAACACCTTTTCGGGAGGTGTCGGTGGTCGGGGTGTCCTGTCGGTGTCGGGGTGCCGTGTCGGGGTCGGGGTGCTGTTTCGGGGTCGGGGGGTCGGGGTGTCGTGTCGATGTCGGGGTAGTGCCGTGTCGGTGTCGGGGTGTTGTTTCGGGGTCGGGGTGTGGTGTCGGGGTCAGGGTGTCGGGTCAGGCTCGGGGTCGGGGTGTCGGGTCAGGCTCGGGGGGTCGAGGTGTCGGGGTCGGGGGGTTGGGTCAGGCTTGGGGGGTCGGGGTGTCGGGGTCGGGGTGTCGGGATCGGGGTCGGGGTGTCGGGGTCGGGGTCTCGGGGTTGGGGTCGGGGTCTCGGGGTCGGGGTGTCGTGTCGGGGTGCCGGGTCGGGGTCTAGGTACCGTGTCGGGTCGGGGTCGGGGTGTCGGGGTCGGGGTTGGGGTGTCGGGTCAGGCTTGGGGGGTCGGGGTGTCGGGGTCGGGGTCGGGGTGTCGGGTCAGGCTTGGGGGTCGGGGTGTCGGGGTCGGGGTGTCGGGGTCGGGGTCGGGGTCGAAGTCGGGGTGTCGGGGTCAGGGTCTCGGGGTCGGGGTCGGGGTCTCGGGGTCGGGGTGTCGTGTCGGGGTGCCGGGTCGAGGTCAGGGTACCGTGTCGGGTCGGGTTTTTTCCTTTTCTTCTTCTTCCTCTTTTTGCTTTTCTTCCTTTTTTTCCTTCTTCTTCTTCTTCTTCTTCTTCTTCTTCCACCTTTCCTTTTTCCTCTTCTTCTTCTCCTCCTCTCCTCTTTTTTCTTCTTCTTCTTCCTCCTTTCCTTTTTCCTCTTCTTCTTCTCCTCCTCTCCTCTTTTTTCTTCTTCTTCTTCCTCTTCTTCTTTTTTCTTCTCCTCCTCCTCTTCTTCTTCTTCTCCTGATCTCCTCTTTTTCTCTTTTTCTTCTTTCCTAAAACTAAACTAAACCTAAAACTTAAACTAAAAAAATAGAAAAAGAAAAAAACTAAATCTAAACCTAAAACTAAACTAAAACTAAACCTATAAACCTAAAACTAATCCTAAAACTAAATCTAAACTAAACATAAACCTAAAACTAAAAACACAGAAACAAGGAAAAAAAGGAAGAAGATCACCTGCAGGGTGGAGGAGGGGGGCGGTGCGGCCTGGGGCGGCGGAGGAGCGGGGCGGGGTGGCCTGGGGCGGCGGAGGAGGGGGGCGGGGCAGCCTGGGGCGGCGGCGCCGGGCCCGGCCGGGGCGGCGGGGCGCGGAGGTGCCGGGGCGCCGGGGCGTGGCGGCGCCCAGACGGCAGGGCGGTGGGGGCGGCGGGGGGCGCTGGGGCGGCGGCGGGGGGCGCTGGGGCGGCGGCGGGGCGTGGTGCGACGGGGCGGTGGAGGTGGGAGAGAAAGAGAGAGAGAGGGGGTGTGGGGCGCGGCCCCGTTAACGTTACGTGGGGCCTCCCTCTTTGCCGTCTGCCACCCTTTGCCGTCCGCCTTCTTGCTCTTTGCCGTCCGCTAGCGGACGGCAAAGAGGGGGCCCGTTAGGTTTTTTTTTGCAGCTCGTCAGTGGGGCCCCTCCCTCTTTGCCGTCCGCTAGCCGACGTCAAAGAATCTTTGCCGTCCGCTAGCAGACGGCAAAGAACTGGCTGATGGCAAACTTGATCTTTTCCATCAGCCAGTTCTTTGTCGTCTGCTTTTTGGAAGCTGATGGCAAAGAGCTTCTTTGTTGTCCGCTAGCGGGCGGCAAAGAACTGACAGATGGCAAACTAGCTGATTCCAGTAGTGGGGGGCGCCCCCACCCTCGTGACCGCCTCTCTAATGCCTTGGTGTAGGGTCCAAGTCTCCTGGATCACATTCGGTGAGAAAATCACGTTCCCGAAGGTTTTATTCCGTTTGGACTCCATTTGATATTCCGTTTCTTCGAAACACTGAAATAGGCAAAAAACAGCAATTCTGGGCCGGGCCTTCGGTTAATAGGTTAGTCCCAAAAATAATATAAAAGTGGAAAATAAAGCCCAATGTAGTCCAAAACAGTAGATAATATAGCATGGAGTAATAAAAAATTATAGATACGTTGGAGACGTATCAGGCATCCCCAAGCTTAATTCCTGCTCGTCCTCGAGTAGGTAAATGATAAAAAGAGAATTTTTGATGCGGAGTGCTACTTGGCATAATTTCAAGGCAAATCTTCTTAATTGTGGTATGAATATTCAGATTAGGAAGATTCAAGACAAAAGTTCATATTGACATAAAAATAATAATACTTCAAGCAAACCAACAAAGCAATTATGTGTTCTTAAAGTAACATGGCCAAAGAAAGTTCATCCCTACAAAATCATATAGTTTAGTCATGCTCCATTTTCGTCACACAAGAATGCTCTCATCATGCACAACCCCGATGACAAGCCAAGCAATTGTTTCATACCTTAATAATTTCAAACTCATAAACCTTCACGCAATACATGAGCGTGAGCCATGGATATAGCACTATATGTGGAATAGAATAATGATGGGGGTTATGTGGAGAAGACAAAAAAGGAGAAAGTCTCACATCAACGCGGCTAGTCAATGGGCTATGGTGATGCCCATCGATTGATATTAATGCAAGGAGTAGGGATTGCCATGCAACGGATGCACTAGAGCTATAAATGTATGAAAGCTCAACAAAAGAAACTAAGTGGGTGTGCATCCAACTTGCTTGCTCACGAAGACCTAGGGCACTTGAGGAGGCCCGTTGTTGGAATATACAAGCCAAGTTCTATAATGAAAATTCCCACTAGTATATGAAAGTGATGACTCAAGAGACTCTCTATATGAAGAACTGAAGGAAATATGCCCTAGAGGCAATAATAAAGTTATTATTTATTTCCTTATATCATGATAAATGTTTATTCTTCATGCTAGAATTGTATTAACCGGAAACATAATACTTGTGTGAATACATAGACAAACAAAGTGTCACTAGTATGCCTCTACTTGACTAGCTCGTTAATCAAAGATGGTTATGTTTCCTAACCATAGACATGAGTTGTCATTTGATTAACGGGATCACATCATTAGGAGAATGATGTGATTGACTTGACCCATTCCGTTAGCTTAGCACCCGATCGTTTAGTATGTTGCTATTGCTTTCTTCATGACTTATACATGTTCCTATGACTATGAGATTATGCAACTTCCATTTACCGGAGGAACACTTTGTGTGCTACCAAACGTCACAATGTAACTGGGTGATTATAAAGGAGCTCTACAGGTGTCTCCAAAGGTACATGTTGGGTTGGCGTATTTCGAGATTAGGATTTGTCACTCCGATTGTCGGAGAGGTATCTCTGGGCCCTCTCGGTAATGCACATCACATAAGCCTTGCAAGCGTTGCAACTAATGAGTTAGTTGCGAGATGATGTGTACCGGAACGAGTAAAGAGACTTGCCGGTAACGAGATTGAACTAGGTATTGAGATACCGACAATCGAATCTCGGGCAAGTAACATACCGATGACAAAGGGAACAACGTATGTTGTTATGCGGTCTGACCGATAAAGATCTTCGTAGAATATGTGGGAGCCAATATGAGCATCCAGGTTCCGCTATTGGTTATTGACCGGAGATGTGCCTCGGTCATGTCTACATTGTTCTCGAACCCGTAGGGTCCACACGCTTAAGGTTTCGATGACAGTTTCATTATGAGTTTATATGTTTTGATGTACCGAAGGAGTTCAGAGCCCCGGATGAGATCAGGGACATGACAAGGAGTCTCGAAATGGTCCGACATAAAGATCGATATATTGGACGACTATATTCGGACATCGGAAAGGTTTCGAGTGATTCAGGTATTTTCGGAGGTATCGGGGAGTTACGGGAATACGAGGAAGAAGCAATGGGCCTTAATGGGCCTTAGTGGGAAGGACCAGGAGGTGGCGCGCGCCCCTCCCAAGCCCAGTCCGAATTGGACAAGGGGTTTGGGGCGCGGCCCCTCTCTCCCTTCCTTCCCCTCTTCCCCCCTTTCCCCCCTTCTCCTAGTTGGACTAGGAAAGGAGGAAACCTACTCCAACTAGGAGTAGGAATCCTACTCCCCTGGCGCGCCCCTCCTAGGGCCGGCCTCCTCCCCCCTTTCTCCTTTATATACAGGGGCAGGGGGGCACCCAAAGACACACAAGTTGATCCTCGTGATCATTTTCTTAGCCGTGTGCGGTGCCCCTTCCACCATACTCCTCGATAATATTGTAGCGGTGCTTAAGTGAAGCCCGGCGACGGTAGAACATCAAGATCGTCACCACGCCGTCGTGCTGACAGAACTCTTCCCCGACACTTTGCTGGATCGGAGTCCGGGGATCGTCATCGAGCTGAACGTGTGCTAAAACTCGAAGGTGCCGTAGTTTCGGTGCTTGATCGGTCGGGCCGTGAAGACGTACGACTACATCAACCGCGTTGTCATAACGCTTCCGATGTCGGTCTATGAGGGTACGTAGACAACACTCTCCCCTCTCATTGCTATGCATCACCATGATCTTGCGTGTGCGTAGGAATTTTTTGAAATTACTACGTTCCCCAACAGTGGCATCTGAGCCTAGGTTTTATGTGTTGATGTTATTTGCACGAGTAGAACACAAGTGAGTTGTGGGCGATATAAGTCATACTGCTTACCAGCATGTCATACTTTGGTTCGGCGGTATTGTTGGATGAAGCGGTCCGGACCGACATTACGCGTACGCTTACGCGAGACTGGTTCTACCGACGTGCTTTGCACACAGGTGGCTGGCGGGTGTCAGTTTCTCCAACTTTGGTTGAACCGAGTGTGGCTATGCCCGGTCCTTGCGAAGGGTAAAACAGCACCAAGTTGACAAACTATCGTTGTGGTTTTGATGCGTAGGTAAGAACGGTTCTTGCTAAGCCTAGTAGCAGCCACATAAAACTTGCAACAACAAAGTAGAGGACGTCTAACTTGTTTTTGCAGGGCATGTTGTGATGTGATATGGTCAAGACGTGATGACATATAAGTTGTTGTATGAGATGATCATGTTTTGTTGAAGTTATCAGCAACTGGCAAAATCCTTATGGTTGTCTCTCTATTGCATAAGATGCAAGTGCCCAATAATTGCTTTAGTTTATCGCTATGCGATAGCAATAGTTGCAAGAGCAATTGTTGGCGAGACGACCATGTGACGACACATTGATATAGATCAAGATGATGGAGATCATGGTGTCATGCCGGTGACGATATAGATCATGACAGTACTTTGGAGATGGAGATCAAAGGCGCAAGATGATGATGGCCATATCATGTCACATATTTTGATTGCATATGATGTTTATCTTTTATACATCTTATTTTTGCTTAGTTTGACGGTAGCATTTTAAGATGATCTCTCACTAATTATCAAGAAGTGTTCTCCCTGAGTATGCACCGTTGCGAAAGTTCTTCGTGCTGAGACACCACGTGATGATCGTGTGTGATAGGCTCTACGTTCAAATACAACGGGTGCAAAACAGTTGCACACGCGGAATACTCAGGTTAAACTTGATGAGCCTAGCATATACAGATATGTCCTCAGAACATGGAGACCGAAAGGTCGAACGTGAATCATATAGTAGATATGATCAACATAGTGATGTTCACCATTGAAAACTACTCCATCTCACAAGATGATCGGACATGGTTTAGTTGATTTGGATCATGTGATCACTTAGATGACTAGAGAGATGTCTGTCTAAGTGGGTTCTTAAGTAATACGATTAATTGAACTTAAATTTATCATGAACTTAGTCCTGGTAGTATTTTGCAAATCATGTTGTAGATCAATAGCTTGCGTTGTTGCTTCCCTGTGTTTATTTTGATATGTTCCTAGAGAAAATTGTGTTGAAATATGTTAGTAGCAAAGATGCGGATTGGATCCGTGATCTGAGGTTTATCCTCATTGCTGCACAGAAGAATTATGTCCTTGATGCACCGCTAGGTGACAGACCTATTGCAGGAGCAGATGACAGACGTTATGAACGTTTGGCTAGCTCAATATGATGACTACTTAATAGTTTAGTGCACCATGCTTAACGGCTTAGAATCGGGACTTCAAAGACGTTTTGAACGTCATGGACCATATGAGATGTTCTAGGAGTTGAAGTTAATATTTCAAGCAAATACCCGAGTTGAGAGATATGAAGTTTCCAACAAGTTCTATAGCTAAAAGATGGAGGAGAATCGCTCAACTAGTGAGCATGTGCTCAGATTGTCTGGGTACTACAATCGCTTGAATCAAGTGGGAGTTAATCTTCTAGATAAGATAGTGATTGATAGAATTCTCTAGTCACCATCACCAAGTTAGTAGAACTTCGTGATGAACTATAGTATGCAAGGGATGACGAAAACGACTCCCGAGCTTTTCATGATGATGAAATCAATGAAGGTAGAAATCAAGAAAGAGCATCAAGTGTTGATGGTTGACAAGACCACTAGTTTCAAGAAAAGGGCAAAGGGAAGAAGGGGAACTTCGAGAAGAACGGCAAGCAAGTTGCTACTCAAGTGAAGAAGCCCAAATCTGATCCTAAGCCTGAGACTAAGTGCTTCTACTGCAAAGGGACTGGTCACTGGAAGTGGTACTGCCCCAAGTATTTGGCGGATAAGAAGGATGGCAAAGTGAACATAAGTATATTTGATATACATGTTATTGATGTGTACTTTACTAGTGTTTATAGCAACCCCTCAGTATTTGATACTAGTTCAGTTACTATGATTAGTAACTTGAATCGGGAGTTGCAGAATGAACAAAGACTAGTTAAGGGTGAGGTGACGATGTGTGTTGGAAGTAGTTCCAAGATTGATATGATCATCATCGCACACTCCCTATACTTTCGGGATTAGTGTTGTACCTAAATAAGTGTTATTTGGTGTTTGCGTTGAGCATGAATATGATATGATCATGTTTATTGCAATACGGTTATTCATTTAAGTTGGAGAACAATTGTTGTTCTGTTTACATGAATAAAACCTTATATGGTTACACACCCAATGAAAATGGTTCATTGGATCTCGATCGTAGTGATACACATATTCATAATATTGAAGCCAAAATATGCAAAGTTAATAATGATAGTGCAACTTATTTGTGGCACTGCCGTTTAGGTCATATTGGTGTAAAGCGCATGAAGAAACTCCATGCTGATGGACTTTTGGAATCACTTGATTATGAATCACTTGATGCTTGCGAACCATGCCTCATGGGCAAGATGACTAAGACTCCGTTCTCCGGAACAATGGAGAGAGCAACTGACTTATTGGAAATAATACATACTGATGTATACGATCCGATGAGTGTTGGAGCTCGTGGCAGGTATCGTTATTTTCTGACCTTCACAGACTATTTGAGCAGATATGGGTATATCTACTTGATGAAACATAAGTCTGAAACATTTGAAAAGTTCATATAATTTTAGAGTGAAGTGGAAAATCATCGTAACAAGAAAATAAAGTTTCTACAATCTGATCGTGGAGAAGAGTATTTGAGTTACGAGTTTGGTCTTCAGTTAAAACAATGTGAAATAGTTTCACTACTCACGCCACCTGGAACACCACAACATAATGGTGTGTCCGAACATCGTAACCATACTTTATTGGATATAGTGCAATCTATGATGTTTCTTACTGATTTACCAGTATCGTTTTTGGGGTTATGCATTAAAGACAGCTACATTCACGTTTAAAAGGGCACCATCTAAGTCCGTTGAGATGACACAATCTGAAATGTGGTTTGGCAAGAAACCAAAGTTGTCGTTTCTTAAAGTATGGGACTGCGATGCTTATGTGAAAAAGTTTCAACATGATAAGCTCGAACCCAAATCGGAGAAGTAAATCTTCATAGGATACCCAAAAGAAACTGTTGGGTACACCTTCTATCACAGATCCGAAGGCAAGTTATTCGTTGCTGAGAATGGATCCTTTCTAGAGAAGGAGTTTCTCTCGAAAGAAGTGAGTGGGAGGAAAGTAGAAAACTTGATAAGGTAATTGTACCTTCTCCCTTTGTGACGCCCCAAGACCGTAGCTTCAGATGCCTTCCATGTTTCCGAGTGTTGTCGGGTGATTCGTTTTGGTTCGTCGCATCTTGTGCTTTGCATCATGTCATCATGTCATCATGTCATAAGTCTTTTGCATCTCAACTAAATAAACCGTATGGAATTTCAGTCCATTTAAACTGAGGGAATTCACATGGTGATTCTCTTTATAACATATCCTCTCGATATTTAGAGAGCTATAGTAAATATTCCAATTATTTGGAATTCACCTTAACACACTTGCAAATAATCACATGCCTTTTCTCGCTTCAAGTTTGGTCCCCAAACTTTGCTTATATTCTTTCATCATTTTCTGGAGCTCCACCAAAAATCCAAACATTTTTGGACACCTCTAATTCCTAGCCCTTGTTCAAACCATTTGAATTAAATTCAAATGACTTTGAATTAAATCCTTGCAATCATGCCTCTCCTATTTTTCGTGGACTGTGCACATTTTTACGAGTCCGTGAAAATTATCCCCGTGCCCAAACTATCTCTCTAACCTTTCTTTTCTTCCTTTTTTCTTTCTTTTTTTTCTATTTTGAAAAGTGTAAGAGAGAGGGAGGGAGCCCAACAGCCAGCAGGCCTCCTGACCTTTTCCCTCTCCCCACCTAAGTGGCCTAAGGCCCAGCCGCCGGCCTCTAAGGCCCATCTGCAGCGAAGGCCCATCTGGCCCCTGTCTACCGAACCCTAGCCTCCCTGTTTTCCTTCCCCTCACTCCCTCCTCGTCCCTCAACGCCGCCCGAGAGGATAGAACGCACGCGCAGTCCGACTCCTCTCTCCCTCGTCGCCTCCTCTCGATCCCTCCTTCTCCCAGCGCCGCAACGCACCCCGTGCCCGATCCCCTCGAGTCTCCTTTCCGTGCGCGGGCCCTACAGACGCCCGCCTCCGTTCATCGGTACCCGTCTCCGTGTGATTTTCCCTCGCGCCACCGGCCTCTGCTTCCCTTCTCGAGGCCGCGCCGCCGCCTTTCTGCTCCGCCTCCTCGTCATCGCCTCATCGTCCGAGGACCGGCGTCGCCTCCAGCGCCCACAGGGCCCCTGCGCCTCGACCCGACCTCGCCTCTTCCACAGCGTAGCCCCGCCATGACCGCGCCCCTGCTGCTGAGGCCCATGGCCGCCGTTGCCCGCTGCTACCCTCCTCCTTCTCCTGTTCGTTGCCGTCGTCCAAGACCAACAGGCCACCGCAGCGCCATATTTTTGCCTCCTCTCGCGCCCTGCATCGAGCCACCGGGCCAGGGGTCGCCAGATGCCGTCCTTGCTGCCGGGGAACCTCGTTCTCCACCCGTTTCCGTCTCTAGCGCCGCGCTAGGCCTCCCCGACGCCCTTGCTGTTGCTGCTCCTCGTAGGTCTTCATGGTGCCCTCGTCTCTGCTCGCGAGAGGATGAGTGCGACCGCTGCTTCGATCTGCGATGCCCGAGGCCACTTGGCCTTGTTCCGATCTGGATGCGTCGAGACCATCGTTGCAACGTCGCGACCTTTGCCCCGGAGTACCTCAAGTTCGTCTACATGAAACTGCCAAGTACCTCTACGCACGGATACCGTCAAGTACCTACACCGGCAAGGCTACACGGACGTTCATTCCACTACAACACCGAAACGTCAAGTTCAACTATGTTTTGTTGCCCCGTACGGAGTCAGCAAGTACCCGAAGACCATATTGCACCAAGTACATCTACTGCCGTCTTCGGAATTGTCAAGAACGCCAAGTACCGCGACACCCAGATCCCTCAGATATGTCAAGTTCAACTAACGTCGCAAGAACGAGACTGGCGGGTCCGAAGACCCCGAGTACCACGACGACCCTCGAAGAGCTCGGAACTGTCAAGTTCGAATACTGTCGCGTGAACAAACTACTTCCTCTACCATCGCCGAGTACCACTACTTCCCACGACGATCGTGAACGACTACACCGCTTGACCCGAACCGCTCCGATAACGCACGCTTCGAAGGTATAACCCCGAAACGACCGCCCGTGGACGAATGCATATGTTGTATGAAATGCTCATGGTTGCACCGTGCCCGATGTGTTTCTTGCATGTTCCCCGTTGCCATGTCGTCGTCTCGTGGGAACCCGGTTACCGGGATCACCCCACCTTCTATCGCATGTCACGCTCCCGTCACTTTTCCTTTTCCGCCGGTATCTCCGTGAGCTATCGGAACCGGAATGTTGCCGTGGCACCATTTCCGCTGTCATTGTCGTGGCACCCCTTTCGTTTCCGCCATGATGACAAATGCTTCTTAATGCTCTTGTCAACTTCTAATAATAATTGCATAAAACTTGTTCACGTCATCCGCATCATGATAACAACAATTAAAATGTTTAAATTGTTGTTGCACCAAATTGATAAATGCATATGGGAATTTACCAAAATTGTTGTTTGTTATATCGGGCCCCATTTAAATTGCTTAGATTGTGTAGTTTACTCATGTTTCACCTCTTGCCATGTTAACCAACATTTAATATTGTTGAGTACCTAACCGGGAGTGAACTAAATAATTGATGTGGTGTTCCGTCAATATGCAACGGAGTTGCATATTGTGCTCCACTTAATTTGTAGGGTTGCTTGTGCACTTTGCCATGCCATGCTTCATTAAACCGGACATGCATCATACTTGATTGTGCATCATGCCATGTTATGTGGTGGTTGTTTACTATGTTGTGTGCTTCTTTCCGGTGTTGCTTCTTCGGGTTGTTTCCGGTAACGTTGCATTGTGAGGATCCGTTCGACTACGTCCGTTTATCTTCTTCATGGACCCGTTCTTCTTCCTTGCGGGATTTCAGGCAAGATGACCATACCCTCGAAATCACTTCTATCTTTGCTTTGCTAGATGCTCGCTCTTTTGCTATGCCTGTGCTGCGATACCTACCACTTGCTTATCATGCCTCCCATATTGTTAACCCAAGCCTCCAACCCACCTTGTCCTAGCAAACCGTTGTTTGGCTATGTTACCGCTTCGCTCAGCCCCTCTTATAGCGTTGTTAGTTGCAGGTGAAGATTGAAGTTTGTTCCTTGTTGGAACATGGAGATGTTGTTCCTCGTTGGAACATGTTTACTTGTTAGGATATCACAATATCTCTTATTTAATTAATGGTTAAGTATATTTTTCATCCTCGAACTTTTCCGAGAGTTTAGAAATCATCCCTCAACTTAAAACCGGATAGTTTTCGTCCCTCAACTATAAAAACTGGATAGTTTTCGTCCCTCATGCCGCTTCGGGCGGTTTTAGTATGTGGTGAATAGTAACTCGGTGAACAGCACAATCGAAAAAAATAGCAAAAAAAACAAAAAAAATCTGAAACTTTACAGCATCAAAGAAACTCTGGTGCGCAAGACCCTTGCAAAATTTTGTGGTGTTTCAACATTCGAGCAGCTCGTGACAAACAAACAACTGTAAATATGTACGTCGGTGAACAGTAAATTCAAAAAATAGCAAAAATAAATAAAAAATTTATGAAACTTTTTGGCATCAAAGATGCTCAGGTACGTAATATGTGTGCAAAATTTCATGGTCAAATGACATACGAGGAGCTCTAGCAAAAAAAACAAAATAGTGCACTTTTTAAAAAAAAAGAGTCAAATTTTGTTTGTTTGCCATGAGTTCGTACAATGCCCAAACACCACGAAAAATTGCACGTATGTTGAACACCCAAGCCTCTATGATGCCAAAAAAATCTTACTGTTTTGATTTTGTTTGCTATTTTTTGAATTTATTGTTCACCGACGTATATATTTACAGTTTTTGTTTGCTGTGAGCTGCTCGAATGTCGGAACACCACGAAATTTTGCACGGGTCATGCGCACCAGAGTTTCTTCGACGCTGTAAAATTTCAGATTTTTTTGATTTTTTGCTATTTTTTGATTTTACTGTTTGCCGAGTTACTATTCACCGCGTACTAAAACCGCCCGAAGCGGCATGAGGGACGAAAACTATCCGGTTTTGATAGTTGAGGGACGAAAACTATCTGGTTTTGATAGTTGAGGGACGGAAACTATCCGGTTTCGAGTTGAGGGACGGTTTCTAAACTCTCGGAAGAGTTCGAGGACGAAAATTATTCTTATCCCTTTAATTAATGCATCTATATACTTGGTAAAGGGTGGAAGGCTTGGCCTTATGCCTGGTGTTTTGTTCCACTCTTGCCGCCCTAGTTTCCATCATATCGGTGTTATGTTCCCGGATTTTGCGTTCCTTACGCGGTTGGGTAATAATGGGAACCCCTTGACAGTTCGCCTTGAATAAAACTCTTCTAGCAATGCCCAACATTGGTTTTACCATTCGCCACCTATCCTTTTCCTTCCCCTTGGGGGTCGCGCGCCCAAGGGTCATCATTATTTTAAACCCCCGGGCCAGTGCTCCTCTGAGTGTTGGTCCAACCTGTCAGCTACCGGTGGCCACCAGGGGCAACTCTAGGCTGGCCTACCCATACCTAGGACAATCTGAGTGTGCCTTGAGAACGAGATATGTGCAGCTCCTATCGGGATTTGTCGGCACATTCGGGCGGTGTTGCTGGATTGGTTTTAACTTGCCGAAATGTCTTGTAACCGGGATTCCGAGTCTGATCAGGTCTTCCCGCTAGAAGGAATATCCTTCGTTGACCGTGAGAGCTTGTCATGGGCTAAGTTGGGACACCCCTGTAGGGATTTTAACTTTCGAAAGCCGTGCCCGCGGTTATGGGCAGATGGGAATTTGTTAACGTCCGGTTGTAGAAAACCTGAAGTTGACCTTAATTAAAATACATCAACCGCATGTGTAACCATGATGGTCTCTTTCTGGCAGAGTCCGGGAAGTGAACACGGTGTTGGAGTTATGCTTGACGTAGGTTGTTCTAGGATCACTTCTTGATCATACTTTTATCGACCGTGCTTTGCCTTCTCTTCTCGCTCTCATCTGCGTATGTTAGCCACCATATATGCTAGTCGCTTGCTGCAGCTCCACCTCATACTTTTACCCTACCTATAAGCTTAAATAGTCTTGATCGCGAGGGTGCGAGATTGCTGAGTCCCCGTGGCTCACAGATACTTCCATAACCAGCTTGCAGGTGCCGATGAGTCCGTGCAGATGACGCAACCAAGCTCAAGGAGGAACTCGATGAAGATCTTGTCCTTTGTGTTGTTTTGTTCTAGTCGATCAGTAGTGGAGCCCAGTTGGGGTCGATCGGGGACCGTGTCGCATTTGGGGTTCTTCTTTTATTTTGGTTCCGTAGTCGGACCTTGATTGAATTTGGATGTTGTAATGCTTTATTCATGTAATTGTGTGAAGTGGCGATTGTAAGCCAACTATGTATCTCTTTCCCTTATTTATTACATGGGTTGTGTGAAGATTACCTCACTTGCGACATTGCTTTCAATGCGGTTATGCCTCTAAGTCGTGCTTCGACACGTGAGAGATATAGCCACATCGAGGGCGTTACACCCTTATTGGAAAGTAGTTCATCACAAAAATATGTTCTTGTGACTACTACACCAATTAGTGAGGAAGCTAATGATGATGATCATGTAACTTCAGATCAAGTTACTACCGAATCTCATAGGTAAACCAGAGTGAGATCCGCACCAGAGTGGTACGGTAATCCTGTTCTGGAAGTCATGTTACTAGACCATGATGAACTTGCGAACTATGAGGAAGCGATGATGAGCCCAGATTCCGTGAAATGGTTTGAGTCCATGAAATCTGAGATATGATCCATGTATGAGAATAAAGTATGGACATTGATGGATTTGCCCGATGATCGGCAAGCCATAGAAAATAAATGGATCTTCAAGAGGAAGACGGACACTGATAGTAGTGTTACTATCTACAAAGCTAGACTTGTCGAAAAAGGTTTTTGACAAAGTTCAAGGTGTTGACTACGATGAAATTTTCTCACTCGTAGCAATGCTTAAGTCTGTCCAAATCATGTTAGCAATTGCCGCATTTTTATGAAATCTGGCAAATGGATAAACAAAACTACATTCCTTAATGGATTTAAAGAAGAGTTGTATATGATGCAACCAGAAGGTTTTGTCAATCCTAAAGGTGCTAACAAAATATGCAAGCTCCAGCGATCCATCTATGGACTGGTGCAAGCATCTCGGAGTTGGAATATACGCTTTGATAAGTTGATCAAAGCATATAGTTTTATACAGACTTGCGGTGAAGCCTGTATTTACAAGAAAGTGAGTGGGAGCACTGCAACATTTCTGATAAATATATGTGAATGAAATATTGTTGATCGGAAATAATGTAGAACTATTCTGCAAAGCATAAAGGAGTGTTTGAAAGGAGTTTTTTTAAAGAAATACCTCAAAGAAGCTACTTACATATTGAGCATCAAGATCTATAGAGATAGATCAAGACGCTTGATAAGTTTTTTTCAATAAGTACATACCTTGACAAGATTTTGAAGTAGTTCAAAATGGAACAGTCAAAGAAAGAGTTCTTGACTGTGTTACAAGGTGTGAAATTGAGTAAGACTCAAAGCCCGACCACGGCAGAAGATAGAAAAAGAATGAAAGTCATTCCCTATGCCTTAGCCGTAGGTTCTATAAAGTATGCCATGCTATGTACCAGATCTATTATATACCCTACACTGATTTTGGCAAGGGAGTACAATAGTGATCTAGGAGTAGATCACTGGATAGTGGTCAAAATTATCCTTAGTGGAATAAGGATATGTTTCTCGATTATGGAGGTGACAAAAAAGTTCATCGTAAAGGGTTATGTCGATGCAAGTTTTGACACTGATCCAGATGGCTCTAAGTCTCAATCTGGATACATATTGAAAGTGGGAGCGAATAGCTAGAGTAGCTCCGTGCAGAGCATTGTTGACATAGAAATTCGCAAAATACTTACGGATTTGAATGTGACAGACCCGTTGACTAAAATTATCTCACAAGCAAAACATGATCACACCTTAGTACTCTTTGGGTGTTAAGCACATAGCGATGTGAACTAGATTACTGACTCTAGTAAACCCTTTGGGTGTTGATCACATATCGATGTGAACTATGGGTGTTAATCACATGGTGATGTGAACTATTGCTGTTAAATCACATGGCAATGTGAACTAGATTATTGACTCTAGTGCAAGTGGGAGACTGAAGGAAATATGCCCTAGAGGCAATAATAAAGTTATTATTTATCTCCTTATATCATGATAAATGTTTATTATTCATGCTAGAATTGTATTAACCGGAAATATAATACTTGTGTGAATACATAGACAAACAAAGTGTCACTAGTGTGCCTCTACTTGACTAGCTCGTTAATCAAAGATGGTTATGTTTCCTAACCATAGACATGAGTTGTCATTTGATTAACGGGATCACGTCATTAGGAGAATGATGTGATTGACTTGACCCATTCCGTTAGCTTAGCACCTGATCGTGTAGTATGTTGCTATTGCTTTCTTCATGACTTATACATGTTCCTATGACTATGAGATTATGCAACTCCCGTTTATCGGAGGAACACTTTGTGTGCTACCAAACATCACAACGTAACTGGGTGATTATAAAGGAGCTCTACAGGTGTCTCCAAAGGTACATGTTCGGTTGGCGTATTTCGAGATAAGGATTTCTCACTCCGATTGTCGGAGAGGTATCTCTGGGCCCTCTCGGTAATGCACATCACATAAGCCTTGCAAGCATTGCAACTAATGAGTTAGTTGCGAGATGATGTATTACGGAACGAGTAAAGAGACTTGCCGGTAACGAGATTGAACTAGGTATTGAGATACCGACGATCGAATCTCGGGCAAGCAACATACCAATGACAAAGGGAACAACATATGTTGTTATGCGGTCTGACCGATAAAGATCTTCGTAGAATATGTGGGAGCCAATATGAGCATCCAGGTTCCGCTATTGGTTATTGACCGGAGACGTGTCTCGGTCATGTCTACATTGTTCTCGAAGCCGTAGGGTCCGCATGCTTAAGGTTTCGATGACAGTTTCATTATGAGTTTATATGTTTTGATGTAACCTAGGAGTTCGGAGTCCCGGATGAGATCGGGGACATGATGAGGAGTCTCGAAATGGTCGAGATGTAAAGATCGATATATTGGACGACTATATTCGGACATCGGAAAGGTTCCGAGTGATTCGGGTATTTTCGGAGGTACCGGGGAGTTACGGGAATACGAGGAAGAAGCAATGGGCCTTAATGGGCCTTAGTGGGAAGGACCAGGAGGTGGCGCGTGCCCCTCCCAAGCCCAGTTCGAATTGGACAAGGGGTTTGGGGCGCGACCCCTCTCTCCCTTCCTTTCCCTCTTCCCCCCTTTCCCCCTTCTCCTAGTTGGACTAGGAAAGGAGGAAACCTACTCCAACTAGGAGTAGGAATCCTACTCCCCTGGCGCGCCCCTCCTAGGGCCGGCCTCCTCCCCCCTTGCTCCTTTATATACGGGGGTAGGGGGGCACCCAAAGACACACAAGTTGATCCTCGTGATCGTTTGTTAGCCGTGTGCGGTGCCCCTTCCACCATACTCCTCGATAATATTGTAGTGGTGCTTAAGCGAAGCCCTGCGACGGTAGACCATAAAGATCGTCACCATGCTGTCGTGCTGACGGAACTCTTCCCCGACACTTTGCTGGATCAGAGTCCGGGGATCGTCATCGAGCTGAACGTGTGCTAAAACTCGGAGGTGCCGTAGTTTCGGTGCTTGATCGGTCGGGCCGTGAAGACGTACGACTACATCAACCGCATTGTCATAACGCTTCCGCTGTCGGTCTACGAGGGTACGTAGACAACACTCTCCCCTCTCGTTGCTATGCATTACCATGATCTTGCGTGTGCGTAGGAAATTTTTTGAAATTACTACATTCCCCAACAAGAACATGGTGCTGCTTTGAAGCACAAGTGTGGAAAAAAGGAATAGTAGCATTGCCCCTTTTTTTGGCCTTTCTCTTTTTTTGGCCTTTTTTGGGACAATGCTCTATTAATGATGATCATCACACTTCTATTTATTTACAACTCGATACTAGAACAAAGTATGACTCTATATGAATGCCTCCGGCGGTGTACCGGGATATGCAATGAATCAAGAGTGACAAGTATGAAAAATTATGAACGGTGGCTTTGCCACAAATACTATGTCAACTACATGATCATGCTAAGCAATATGACAATGATGAATGTGTCATGATAAACTGGATGGTGGAAAGTTGCATGGCAATATATGTCGGAATGGCTATGGAAATGCCATAATAGGTAGGTATGGTGGCTATTTTGAGGAAGATATAAGGAGGTTTATGCATGAAAGAGCGTACCATATCACGGGGTTTGGATGCAACGGCGAAGTTGCACCAACTCTCGTTGTGAGAAAGGGCAATGCACGGTACCGAAGAGGCTGGCAAGGATGGAAGGGTGAGTGTGCGTATAATCCATGGACTCAACATTAGTCATAAAGAACTCATATACTTATTGCAAAAATCTACAAGCCATAAAAAACCAAAGTATTACGCGCATGCTCCTAGGGGGATAGATTGGTAGGAAAATACCATCGCTCGTCCCCGATCGCCACTCATAAAGAGGACAATCAAATATCACCTCATGTTTCAAATTTGTTGCATTACGTTTACCATACGTGCATGCTACGGGACTTGCAAACTTTAACTCAAGCACTTCCTCAAATTCACAATTACTCTACTAGCATGACTTTGATATTACTACCTCCACATATCAAAACAATGATCAAGCATCCAACTTTTCTTAGTATTCAACACACTCAAAAGAAAGTTTCACAAATCTTGAATACCAAGCATGTTATTATTAAGCAAATTACCATGCTATTAAGACTCTCAAAATAATTTAAGTGAAGCATGAGATATCAATAGTTTATTTAAAACAAATCCACCATCGTGCTCTAAAAAAATCTAAGTGAAGCACATAGAGCAAAATTATAATGCTCAAAATATATAAGTGAAGCACATAGAGCAAAACTACTTAGCTCAAAAGATATAAGTGAAGCACATAGAGTAATCTATCAAATTCTAATTCATGTATGGCTCTCTCAAAAGGTGTGTACAGCAAGGATGATTGTGGCACACTAACAACAAAAGACACAAATAATACAAGACGCTCCAAGCAAAACACATATAATGTTGGTGAATAAAAATATAGCTCCAAGTAAATTACCGATGGAAGTGGACGAAAGAGGGGATGCCTTCCGGGGCATCCCCAAGCTTTGACTTTTTGGTGTCCTTGGATTATATTGTGGGTGCCATGGGCATCCCCAAGATTAGGCTCTTGCCACTCCTTGTTCCATAATCCATCAAATCCTTACCCAAAACTTGAAAACTTCACAACACAAAACTTAAAGTAGAAAACTCGTGAGCTCCGTTAGCGAAACAAAACAAAAGACCACTTCAAGGTAATGTAATGAACTCATTCTTTATTTATATTGGTGTTAAACCTACTGTACTCCAACTTCTATATGGATTATAAACTATTTTACTAACCATAGATTCATCAAAATAAGCAAACAACACACGAAAAACAGAATCTGTCAAAACAGAACAGTCTGTAGTAATCTGTAGCTAGCGCAAGATCTGGAACCCCAAAAATTCTAAAATAAATTGATGGACGTGAGGAATTTATCCATTAGTCATCTTCAAAAATAATTAACTAAATATCACTCTCCAAATAAAAATGACAGAAGTTCTCGTTAGCGCTAAAGTTTCTGTTTTTTACAGCAAGTTCAACAAGACTTTCCCCAAGTCTTCCCAACGGTTCTACTTGGCACAAAAACTAATTAAACACAAAAAACACAACCAAAACAGAGGCTAAATAATTTATTTATTACTAAACAGGAGAAAAAAGCAAGGAATAAAAATAAAATTGGGTTGCCTCCCAACAAGCGCTATCGTTTAACGCCCCTAGCCAGGCATAAAAGAAAAGATAGATCTAGGTATTGCCATCTTTGGTAGGCAATCCATAAGTGGCTCTCATGATAGTTTCATATGGCAATTTTATTTTATTTCTTGGAAAGTGTTCCATGCCCTTTTTTAATGGAAATTGAAATCTAATATTCCCTTCCTTCATATCAATAATCGCACCAACCGTTCTAAGGAATGGTCTACCAAGAATAATAGGGCAAGAAGGATTATAATCTATATCAAGAACAATGAAATCTACGGGCACATAATTTCTATTTGCAACAATAAGAACATCATTAATTCTTTCCATAGGTTTCTTAATAGTAGAATCCGCAAGATGCAAGTTTAGAGAGCAATCATCAAAATTACGGAAATCTAGCAAATCACACAAAGTTTTGGGGATAGTGGAGACACTAGCACCCAAATCACACCAAGCATAAAACTCATGATCTTTAATTTTAATTTTAATAGTTGGTTCCCACTCATCATAGAGTTTTCTAGGGATAGAAACTTTCAACTCAAGTTTTTCTTCATAAGATTGCATCAAGGCATCAACAATATGTTCGGTGAAGGCTTTCTTTTGACTATAAGCATGTGGAGAATTTAGCACGGATTGCAACAAGGAAATACAATCAATTAAAGAGCAACTTTCATAATTAAATTCCTTGAAATCCAATATAGTGGGTTTAGCAACGTCTAGATTTTTATTTCTTTCAATCCCACTTTCATCAATTTCATCATAAAGATCTAAATACTCCGAATTTTTAGAACGCCTTCTAGGTAAAGGAAGATCATATTCAGTTTCATCAAGATTCATATTGCAAAACAAAGATTTAATAGGAGACACATCAATAACTTTTAGATCTTCATCTTGATTTTCATAGGAATTTGGTTTAGCGGCCATCTTATTGACTAAGGTGGCTTGCACATCTGAAATTTCAGCAGTCATCTTTTCTAAACGAGCAATTTGGGATCTTATACCATCAATTTGTTTAGACATATCATCAAGCTCTTTATTCATATAACTCATAAAACTTTTTTGTTCCTTAAGCTTGTTTCTAAAGAAATTATTATGCTCAAATTGCAAAACCATAAACTTCCTAACATTGTTTTCGATCTCCTCTAACCTTTTAAGGTGAAGATCACCAAATCTCGGTTGAGCCATCGCGAGAAACAAGCAATCCAACACACAGGCAAACAAGGGCAAACAGGCAAAAGAGGCAAATAGAGAGGGAGGATAGAGAGAGAGAGAGAGGGCGAATAAAACGACAAGGGTGAAGTGGGGGAGAGGAAAACGAGAGGCAAATGGCAAATAATGTAATGCGAGAGATAGGGATTATTATGGGTACTTGGTATGTTGACTTTTTGTGTAGACTCCCCGGCAACGGCGCCAGAAATCCTTCTTGCTACCTCTTGAGCTTGCGTTGGATTTCCCCGAAGAGGAAGGGATGATGCAGCAGAGTAGCGTAAGTATTTCCCTCATTTTTTGAGAACCAAGGTATCAATCCAGTAGGAGGCCACGCTCAAGTCCCTCGTACCTGCACGAAACGATAGCTACTCGCAACCAACGCGATTAGGGGTTGTCAATCCCTTCACGGTCACTTACGAGAGTGAGACCTGATAGATATGATATTTCTGGTATAAAGATGCAAAGTGAAAAGTAAAGGCAAAGTAAAAAAGCAAAGGAAGGTTAAAGTGATGGAGATTGATATGATGAGAATAGACCCGGGGCCCATAGGTTTCACTAGTGGCTTCTCTCAAGAGCATAAGCATTCTACGGTGGGTGAACAAATTACTGTTGAGCAATTGACATAATTGAGCATAGTTATGAGAATATCTAGGCATGATCATGTATATAGGCATCACGTCCGTGACAAGTAGACCGAAACGATTCTGCATCTACTACTATTACTCCACTCATCGACCGCTATCCAGCATGCATCTAGAGTATTAAGTTAAAAACAGAGTAACGCCTTAAGCAAGATGACATGATGTAGACAGATAAATTCATGCAATAAGAAATAAACCACATCTTGTTATCCTCGATGGCAACGATACAATACGTGCCTTGCTTCCCCTTCTGTCACTGGGAAAGGACACCGCAAGATCGAACCCAAAGCTAAGCACTTCTCCCATGGCAAGAACTACCAATCTAGTTGGCCAAACCAAACGGATAATTCGAAGAGACTTGCAAAGATAACCGATCATACATAAAACAATTCAGAGAAGATTCAAATATTATTCATAGATAGACTTGATCATAAACCCACAATTCATCGGTCTCAACAAACACACCGCAAAAAGAAGATTGCATCGAATAGATCTCCATGAGAGAGGGGGAGAACTTTGTATTGAGATCAAAAAGAGAGAAGAAGCCATCTAGCTACTAACTATGGACCCGAAGGTCTAAGGTAAACTACTCACACTTCATCGGAGGGGCTATGATGATGTATAAGCCCTCCGTGATGACGGCCCTCTTCCGGCGGAGCTCAAGAACCGGCCCCAAGATGGGATCTCGTGGATACAAAAAGTTGCGGCGGCGGACTTAGGTTTTCGGCTCCTGTTCTGATCATTCGGGGGTACGTAGGTATATATAGGAGGAAGAAGTACGTCGGTGGAGCTCCGAGGGGCCCACGAGGCAGGGGGGCGCCCTAGGGGGGGTGCCCCCCACCCTCGTGGCTGCCTCTCTGATGCCTTGACGTAGGGTCCAAGTCTCCTGGTTCACGTTCGGTGAGAAAATCACGTTCCCAAATGTTTTATTCCGTTTGGACTCCGTTTGATATTCCGTTTCTTCAAAACACTGAAATAGGCAAAAAAACAGCAATTCTGGGCTGGGCCTCCGGTTAATAGGTCAGTCCCAAAAATAATATAAAAGTGGAAAATAAAGCCCAATATAGTCCAAAACAGTAGATAATATGGCATGGAGCAATAAAAATTTATAGATATGTTGGAGACGTATCAGTTGGTTGTGGCCAAGTTTTAATAGCATTGATCTTAGAGTCATCAACATGAACACCCTTAGAGGAAACAACAAAACCCAAGAAAATGAGCTTATCAATGCCAAAAAGGCACTTTTCCATGTTAGCATAGAGATGCTCTTTTCGAAGAGTTTGCAAAACGGTTCGAACATGGGTGATCTTTAAGAGATTTGCTATAAACAAGGATATCGTCGAAGTAGACCACAACAAACTCACCAATGTAAGGGCGAAAGAGATGATTCCTAAGACGCATAAAAGTACCCGGTGCTTCCGATAAACCCATAGGCATGACTAACCACTCATACAAACCAAACTTTGTTTTGAAAGCGGTTTTCTATTCATCACCCTCTTGTATGTGGATTTGATAGTAACCACTTTTAAGATCAATTTTGGAAAATATAGTGGCAGGACTAAGTTCATCAAGCATATCATCAAGGCGTGGAATGGGATACCGATAGCGAACAGTGATAGCATTGATAGGTCTACAATCGGAACACATGCAAAAGCTACCATCTCATTTTGGCACAAGAACGACCGGAACGGCACAAGGACTCAAACTTTCATGCACATGTCCATGGTCTATGAGATGTTTTACTTGTCTTTGTATTTCTTTGGTTTCTTCGGGGTTGACTCGGTAGGGAGCTTTGTTTGGAAGAGGTGCTCCGGGGATGAGGTCGATGCGTTGCTCGATGCCTCGTAGTGGAGGTAGTCCCAGAGGTAGCTTGTCGGGGAAAACATCTTGGAATTCTTGCAAAAGAGAAGACAACACTAAAGGTAGAGTGTGAGAGTTGTTAGCTTTTGGTGCATCGTCCTTGCACAAAAGTACATAGTGTAGGACACTAGATGGGTTCTCACACACTCCTCTTATCTCACATTTGGTGGCAAATAGAACTAAGTTTTTCTTTTCGCTCATCGTGGAGGCACTCAATTTGGGCTTGTGGCACTCACTCTCTTTTTGGTGGTTCGCTCTCTCACTATTCTCTCCACAATGGGTGGCTTGCTTGTCGCGATCACTTGGATTGGAGACATAGGGCGAAGTACGTACTCCTTTCCTTTCATCTTGAAGATGTACTAGTTTGTTCGGCCGTTGTGGATGACACCTCTATCAAATTTCCATGGTCGTTCAAGAAGAAGGTGGTAAACGGTCATTGGAACGACATCACACTCCAAAGTGTCTTCGTAAGCTCCAATTTTTAAGGAGACTTGCACTCTATGCTCGACTTGAATAGTGCCGGAGTCTCTTAGCCATTGAACTTTGTAGGGATGTGAGTGCTTCATCTTGGGCAATTGGAGCTTGATGCAAAGTTCTTCACTTGCTAGGTTATAACAACTCCCTCCATCGATGATGACCTTGATGGACCTTCCATTGATGCCGGCCTTGGTATAGAATATGTGGCATCTTTGGTCTTGTTCTTGGTGATGTTGAAGGGTCAAGACCTTGGAGACAACTAGAGCGGGACTTGAATCTTCATCACAAAAGACTTGTTCCTCTTCATCGTTCACTTGTCGGTGCATGGCGACTTGCTCAAGTGCTTCCGTTTCTCCTTCACTCATGGAGTCGTATGTACCATCGTCGTTGAGGATCATGGTTCGCTTGTTGGTACACTCAAAGGACTTGTGTCCTCAGCCTCCGCATGTGAAGCATTTGAAGGAACTTGTCTTGATGGTCTCATCGGTTGGGGTAGATGATGATGAAGTTCTCGGCTTGAAGTTGCTCGTTGTAGGAGGATGACTTGAGGTTGTCGAAGCTTTCTTGTAACTTGACTTGTCGACGTTGCTTGTAGAAGGCTTGGTTGACGTAGAAGGTGTTGGAGTCGTTGAAGCTTGGGTGTTGGAGAAACCATAGGACTTGGATGAGAACTTGGCATACTTGAAGTCATCTTGCACTTGACGTTCTGCTTTGGTAGCTTGATGCACTAGCTCGATGAGGTTCGAGTATGGTTGGAAGTCGGCGATCTTCTTGATGGGATGATTGAGTCCATTCAAGAAACGTGCTATAGTTTGTTCATCATCTTCCGTGACATTGGCTCGTATCGTTGCAATCTCCATTTCCTTGTAGTACTCTTCAACGCTCTTGGTTCCTTGATTGAGTAGTTGGAGTTTCTTAAAGAGGTCACGGTTTTAGTAGGTAGGCACGAAGTGTGCTCTCATGACATCCTTCATTTGCGCCAAGTAGTGATGGGTGGTTCACCTTTTGCGTCTCGACGCTCAATGACTTGTTCCCACCAAATGAGGACATAGTCTTGGAACTCAAGGGATGCCATCGCGATCTTCTTCTCTTCTTGATTGTTGTGCAAGCGAAAGATTTTGTCGACCTTCAATGCCCATGAAAGGTACTCTTCGGGGTCATTGCTTCCACTGAACTTGGGCATGGTGAACTTTAGCTTGCCGTAGCGTTGCTCTTCATTGTGTTCGGGTCGGGGATGGTGACATCCTTGATGAGGAGGATCGTCTCTCACAACTTGCTCTTGTCGTGGAGGATTTCCTTTGTCTTCTTGCTCTTGTTGAACTTGATGTTCTTGGCGAGATTGTGGAGGAACTTTTCGAGCTTGACGTTGCACGCGAGCTTGATATATTCGTTCTTGAACATCGTCGCGAAGTGCTTCTTCATGTTCACGAGCTTGTCGGCCTCGGTTGGCTACGACTCGACTTGATTCTGGAGGGCTTGTTGCGCCTCAAGTGCTTGATATTCTCGCAATTGTTTCTCTTGACGTTGTGCCTCGGCATCTTGTGCTTCTTGGTGTAGACGCGCTCGCTCTTCCTCTTCGTGTTGGCGTTGTCGTTGTCGTTCTCGTGCTTGCGCAAAGATAGCTTGGTTTTGACGATGTCGTTGTTCTTAAGAGTTGTTGTCATGTAGAGGGTTGCGGTTGGCTTAATGATCTTGGTGCGCGGCACGACGAAGAGTGTTTGATGTCGGTGTACTTGAGCCGGAGATGGTGTAGTCGGAGTGTCGACTTGAGCGGCTCACTCTTGATGATGACGAGGTGGAAGAAGAGCGGTTGAGCAACAAAGCACGAATCTCGTCCATTCTTGCATCGTTCTCTTGCTTGTGGTCGAAGTAATCTCTTGTGCGTTGCTCGGAGAGTCACAAGTCGGTGGCGAGGTTATCGATGCGTTCACTCAGTGATTGTTGCTCTTGATGCAAAGCACGGTGTGCACCAAAGAGGTGGCTCTTTGTGACGTAGGAGTTCATGTCATCGTCTTGCCCGATGAAGAGTGGGTTGGTAGAAGTACTTGGCCTATCCATAATTCCAAGGGAAATATGTGAGTGGGAGAAAGAGAAGAACGTATACCAAATGTACCTTGACCAATGTTGAAGATGGATCAAAGATCACTCCAATGTGGAACAAGAAAATAGCACAATTGGTACCAACTCTTGTCGGTTTCTCACACCTACACAAGTAAAAGCTTATGGTGGAGCTTGGTTAGGATGGTGGCACAAAATTTGATGCAACTGTTAGTGAGCTTCAATAATGTTGGAAAAGATTCGCAAGTTTGCAATGCAACAAGTAGACCAAGCAAAATAAGGTACATGGAAACACACACGCAAAGAGATAAGTGAGGTCGTGCCACCAAGGATGAGCCAAAATGTGGAATCCACGAAAATGCTCTTGTTGCACAACACTAGAGAGACGCTAGCACGATTGCACAATAGGCGGATACGAAGACTTGTGCACAACCTACTAAGCAAAAATGCAACGACTTCTATCCCAAGTATGCTCTATGTATGGTGTTTCGATGATATGATCCAAGATGATCTAGTATGACAATCTTAATGTTGTATGATGCTATGGTTCTTGCTTAAAAGCTCTTTGCTTATCTTTCCCTTTTGCTTAAAAGCTTGTTTGGCTCTTTGTGTTTGAGCTCTTTTCTCATGTAATGCTTCACGAACCAAGATAGCAATTGTGTATGCAATGACAACCTTGTTACACAAGAGATGATACTAAGATATGCACCAATGATATATGTATGCTATGGGAAGTATGATCACTAATGTGCACAAGTCACGTTGCCGGAAATACTCAAAGGCTAGTCTCGATGGGTAAGCGACGCAAAAGAGTAAGGCTATGATGACTATCAATGTAATGGCAAGAATGATGTATCACTAAACCAAGACGAGTTTACCGTTCTTGCTTACCCGTATGGTGTCAATATGGTGGAGTGGTTGTTGTCGATGACGCGTCTGTGGCGAAGATGAGCGGCGGTGATGTTGATGTCGAACCATACCTAAATAGCCAAAACACGATAGGACACAGAACCACAAAAAAATTCTCAAAGCAAAACGGGACAAAATTGTTGGAGTTGGTAGTGCTAAGTGATGGTGGTGTATGTGGTATATGGCGGTGCTATGCGGAAGTGGTGGTGGTATGGGAAGTGTATGTGGGCACCAGAACAAAATTTGGCGAAATTTGGACGGAAAATGGGGCGGTGGATGGACGTGATGCTGCCAGGGGCCGGATGTCCGGTCTTGATGGCCGGATGTCCAGGGGTGGCCAGATGTCCGGGCTGTCGGGCCGGATGTCCGAGCTCTGGATCCGCGGACGAACTCGATGAACTTCGCGTGGAGAGGTTAAATACGGGCAAAATTCAGGAAATTTTTTGGATGGAAATTGGGGAAAAAAGGATGGAAAGCTAGATCTACCTGGAACACACGAAATCCGCGGATCAAATCCAACAAAACTTCATCACACCAACAAATCACAAAAAAACTTGGGGGGCTATTTTTGTGGGAAATTTTTTGAATTAGGGACAAAATCAACAAAACAAGGCTAGAAAACACAACGGGGAGGCTCCGAAATCGTGATCAACGTGGCTCATGATACTAAGATGATGTAGGGTGGAACCCTAGATGTCCGATCTTTCACGAAAAGAGCGGATCCCGCGATGAACACGAAGAACACGAGGGGAAACATGAGGGGAAAACACACAGGGGCACAAAGAGAAACACTCAAACCAACAAGATTAAGTCACACATGTGCTCGAAACACAAGAGGAGATACAAGATCCACGATCAACAAAGGACGATACAAATGGTAACCGGTCTTCTCCGTGAGGAGGTCTTGATGGTCTTCTCCGTCAGGAGGTCTTGAATCCAAGTGGATCTTCCCCATAGAGGGACCGCAGTCTCTCTCAAGGAGTAGATCCGATATGGATGAGCGAGGCTCTATCTCTTAAATGAGCTATCACAATGCTAACCCTAAAACGTAGGTAGGAGAAGAGTATATACAGTCTAGGTGGGCGAAGGGGTACATGGGCCTCGGGCCCTTACTGTGCGCTGACAGACGGGGCCGGATGTCCGGGCCTTCGAGAGGAGCCGAATGTCGGGGCTGACGGGGCTTTTCTTTTGTCCTTTGTTTGCAGCTTGTCCGGATATCCGGGCGTTGGGGCCGAATTTCCGGGCTGGGGCCGGATGTCCGGGGCCTGTAGATGCTTGGCGACTGGAATGCTGTTGTAGTTGATGTCTCCAGCGGCCGGATGTCCGGGCTCGGGGCCGGATGTCCGGGTCCTGGAGCTGCCTTCTTCTCCTTTCGGTGTCACTCTTCATCCATGGACTTGGCGGCTTGTCCGTCTTCATGTGCATATTCGGGAGGGTCCTCTTGGTACCTAATCATGCACAACATCTCGGACTTAGGTAGTAGCCATGTCTCGAGAGGATCATATGTAATATCACTAAGGAGAGAAGTCACCTCGGTCTCGAGAGCTCTAGCTCATGCTCGTGTCATGGGTCCTCTTGGCACATGATGAGACGATGGTAGGTCCATGGGGATGACCATAGGATGCTCCGCATCAGCACGCCCTGGTGCCTCGTGGGCACCTGGTGGGCCCCCTATGGTATTTATTTTCTCTGGTACTTCTTATATGTTTCAAAATAATTCTTCGTGAAATTTTAACTCATTTGGAGTTGTGCAAAATAAGTATCTCTCATGTAGCTTTTTCAGATCTAGAATTCCAGCTGCCGGCAATTTCCCTCTTCATGTGAATATTGTAAATTAAGAGAGAAAAGACATTAGAATTGCACCACAAAGTATTATATTGATAAAAATGATCATAAATTACAGTACAAATCATGATGCAAAATGGACGTATCAAATCCCCTAAGCTTAGACCTCGCTTGTCCTCAAGTGAAAGCCGATATCGATAATCATGTCCACATATTTAGAGAGAGGGAGATGTCGATAAAAACAGAATATGGACATAGTAGCATCATGATCATGATCATATCAGCAATATATATAATCATAAAATTTCCCATGAGCAAGTAACAATTCATCACAACAACAAAGTATAAGTCATAACTTTTCTTGAAAACTAACAAACTGCTATGTTCTCAGTCAACAAGGCAATTGTAATTCATCATATTTTCAGGAAGGGTCTCATGTAAGTGCTTTTGTTTAGCAAGTTCATATACTCAACTATTATTAGGTCTTATATAATTGCTGACACTCACAACATATATATGGAGCTTAGGTGGTGCTAGTGGTGGTGGAGTGATGGTCATTGAGGTAGTGGTGGCTTTTGCATGATGTTCTTTTTGGTCATGGATGAAAACTATGTTTAATTTCTGCGCAAATTATGTTTGATTGTTCAAATTTGTAGCCATTTATCAAAATTGGTTAAATTGTCTAATTTGTTTTTTCTTTTTGAGGGTTGGCGCGGCCTGTGGCCGAACAGACCCCGCAAGGCCGAATGGTAAAATAGAAGCCCGCGTCAGCCCTCAAAACACATTTTCCACGGCCCTTATACTCACTTTAAAGGTCCGTGCGAGATATGCTCTTAGACTACCCACAATGGGAGTAACATAGGTAGTAACATTACATTTATCTAGAAAAAATAAATGATGTGGCATTTATAAATGAAGAAAGAGAGGCATGTAGTAACATAGCTAGTTACTGTAACATCACACATATCAAGAAAAGATGAGTCTATAATGTAATAAATGAAGTGATGCATGGCACAACACATATGTTACTACCCATTGTGGAGGTAGTAACATAAACAAGTAACATATGCATGTTACTACTCTAAGTTACTCCCCACTGTGACTGGTCTTACACGGCTATATGAGATGACGGGAAACCAATTCTGATAAAACCACATGTCCAGAACAACCGGGAGCAGGGCATGTAACACCTCGGATGTAATTTATCTTATCTGTATCCCAACTCTTGCCGTTTCCGACCTAAGTTATTTTATTTTCCTTGGGTTCAGGTTTTTGTCTCCGTGTGTTGTTGCCTTTGTCATGCATCTCATATCATGTCATCATGTGCATTGCATTTGCATACGTGTTCGTCTCATGCATCCGAGCATTTTCCCCGTTGTCCGTTTTGCATTCCGGCGCTTCTATCTCCTCCGGTGCCCCTTTCTACCTCTTTTCGTGTGTGGGGGTTAAACATTTCCGGATTGGACCGAGACTTGTCATGCGGCCTTGGTTTACTACCGGTAGACCGCCTGTCAAGTTTCGTGTCAATTGGACTTCGTTTGATACTCCAACGGTTAACCGAGGGACCGAGAAGGCCTCGTGAGTGTTGCAGCCCAACACCCTTCCAATTTGGCCCATAACCCACCTAAACCCTCTCCACCATCTAGAGCGTTCGATCACGATCGTGTGGTCGCAAACCGCACCTCATTTGGAGCTTCCTAGCTCCCTCTATGCCTATGAATAATCCCTCCTCCAAAAATCCTGGGTCTCTTTCTCCTCCTAACCCTAAAAACTCCACCTGCCGCCGCCGGACAAAAATCCGGGCAGCGGACGTGTCCGCCCGCTCCGCCGGACCTATCGGGTGACGCCACGTGTCCCAGGCGGGAGCCCCACTTCTCCGCGCCACCGCCCGAGCCGCTCGGCCCGCGGGAGGGCCCCCGCGGTCCATCCGGCTACCGCGACCCCGCCGCCTTCTCCTTCGACGCCGGCGCCCGCAGCTCCGCCTTTGCCACCTCCACCTCGCCGGAGTCGTCTCCGCACCGGCCGCCCCGACCTACCGCGCCTCCACCCGCGACTGAGGCCGCCACCTCCTCCGCCGCCGCGCGCCGCCGTGGACATCGCCGTCCCCTGCCGCGACCTCCTCCTCCTCCGGATCCCATCGCCAACGACCTCAACTCCGGCACCGTCGAACCTCGGGCCGGGTGCATCGTTACAGTGTAGATTGGCCGATCCAGATCTGAGGGTTGACCTAATATTTTTTGACCTAATCCCTTTATTTTTTTGCAATATTCATCATGCCTTAACTCTCTCATTGTAGATCCGATTTGTGTGTGTAGATCATCAAAATGTTCGTCTCAACGAGTACATCATTTCATCTCATTGCATCATTTTCGTTAGTGCTCATCTTGATGCCCGAAATGCTGTTGGAAGAGGGTTATGTGATAAGTTTGACAGATGTGTTTCATCAAATAGATATTTGTCATTTTTGCCATGATTAATGTGTGCATAATATGCTCCTGAGCTCTACATGGGTTTTGTTATATGCCATGCCATCTTTACAGAGGTGCTTACCATGTATTTTTGTGATATATGTGGTGACAAGCACAAGCTTGCAAATTAGTGTAATCGGTAATGCTGATTTCAGGGACTTAGAATTTCACTATGTCCTTGTCCTGATTTTGTTGTTATGCCATATGTTCATGTTGTTTCCTAGTGATCCGTGCCTCTTTTGAGGATGATCAGTAAGTATGTTTTGTTAACATTGTGGTGCTCTATCCATCCATGTCTTTGTTTGCATTTATGGAGCGCCCTAGGTTGAGTCAATAGAGTTCTACTTTTGCTATATCGTGAATCCTGGCAGATTGTTGACATGTTAGCGATTTTGCCGACGATGTTGCTATTGATCCGTGCATGCTATGTTGTTGTTCTTGCCATGTCTAGCGTCTATGCTATGTATTCTTGATGGGTGTATGCTTAGTTTGTCATTCCATGCTTTGTAGTGAGTGCATCCAGCTCGTAAACATGCCTACTCGTTAACTGATTTGCATGCTCCAGTTTTTTCACTGTCTGAAATCTGTTTATGTTTTTGCCATGTTCACATGCTTGCAATTGTATTTTCTGATCCCTTTTGGCTCAGGGTCACTAAGGGACTTTTGTTAAGTGCTTTGACTAGATTCATGCCATGCCTTGCTTTGCCATGTTAAGTTCCTGTAGATTGTAGTTTTCATGCTCTAAAGTGTGCTTCCTGATGATAAATTCCAGACTTGTGTTAATTTCACTGTCGGAAACCTGCTATCATTTGCACTTTTGCCATGCTTGTTTGAACCTGTTAATGGATGAATTAGCCATAGCTCAGTGTTCATCTTTTGTCAAGCATCATGAGTGAATCCCTTCCATGTATTTTGTTGTCATGTTTGAGTGCTGTAGCATACTTATCTTGATGCATTTAGTTGGCTACTTGCTGATTATCGCACACCGGTGCCATATTTGTTTTTCTTGCCATTTCCAAACCGTGCATCCGATTCTGGTGATCTTTATGTCGATTTCAACCGAAATCATCTCACCTTTTTAGTGGCACTCTTGGATTTCTAAGTTGAGGCCAGGTTCAATCATTCTTTGTTAAATCTTGCATATGCATCACATACCGCATCCCGCATAGCATACCATGTTTGCATCATGTTGTTTGAGCATTGCACGTGGTTGATGGTGTTCTGTTTGCTTGTTGTTCTTGCTTGGGTAGAGCCGGGAGACGAGTTCGCGAACGGGGAGCCCGTTGAGTTCGCTTACGAGGATCAAGTCAACTCTGACAACTTTGCAGGCAAGATGACCATACCCTCGAAATCACTTCTATCTTTGCTTGCTAGATGCTCGCTCTTTTGCTATGCCTATGCTACGATACCTACCACTTTCTTATCATGCCTCCCAAATTTCCATGTCAAACCTCTAACCCACCATGTCCTAGCAAACCGTTGATTGGCTATGTTACCGCTTTGCTCAGCCCCTCTTATAGCGTTGCTAGTTGTAGGTGAAGATTGGAGATTGTTCCTTGTGGGAACATTATTTTATTGTTGGGATATCACCATATTATCTTGTTTATCTTAATGCACCTATATACTTGGTAAAGGGTGGAAGGCTCGGTCTTTTGCCTAGTGTTTTGTTCCACTCTTGCCGCCCTAGTTTCTGTCATATCGGTGTTATGTTCCCGGATTTTGCGATCCTTACGCGGTTGGGTTGTAATGGGAACCCCTTGATAGTTCGCCTTGAATAAAACTCCTCCAGCAATGCCCAACCTTGGTTTTACCATTTTCCACCTATCCTTTTTTCCCTTGGGCTTTCGGAGCCCAAGGGTCATCTTTATTTAAACCCCCCTGGGCCAGTGCTCCTTTGAGTGTTGGTCCGAACTGGGCAGCCTGCGGGGCCACCTCGGGGAAACTCGAGGGTTGGTTTTACTCGTAGCTTGACCTATCTGAGTGTGCCCTGAGAACGAGATATGTGCAGCTCCTATCGGGATTTGTCGGGACATTCGGGCGGTGTTGCTGGACTTGTTTTACCATTGTCGAGGATGTCTTGTAACCGGGATTCCGAGACTGATCGGGCCTTCCCGCTAGAAGGAATATCCTTCGTTGACCATGAGAGCTTGTGATGGGCTAAGTTGGGACACCCCTGCATGGATTTGAACTTTCAAAAGCCGTGCCCGCGGTTATGGGCAGATGGGAATTTGTTAATGTCCGGTTGTAGATAACATGAACCTTAACTTTATTAAAATGAATCAACTGCGTGTGTTACCGTGATGGTCTCTTCTCGGCGGAGTCCGGGAAGTGAACACGGTGTTGGAGTAATGCTTGACGTAGGTTGTTCTAGGATCACTTCTTGATCATAGTTGTTCGACCTTGCTTTTGCCTTCTCTTCTCGCTCTCTTTTGCGAACAGGTTAGCCACCATTTGTGCTAGTCGCTTGCTGTAGTTCCACATCATACCTTTGCCTTACCAATAAGCTTAGATAGTCTTGATCGCGAGAGTGCGAGATTGCTGAGTCCCCGTGACTCACAGTTTACTCCCAAAACCAGATGCAGGGACCCATGATACCGTTCCAGGCGATGCGCTTGAGCTCAAGTGGGAGTTCGATGAAGACTCTCACCGTCACTATGTGTCTTTCCCAGATGATCAGTAGTGGTGCCCAGTTGGGGCGATCGGGGACCGTGTTGCATGTGGGGGTTGATCTTTATTTTGGTACCGTAGTCGGACCATGAGTGTATTGGATGATTGTAATATTATTCATGTATTTGTGTGACGTGGCGAGTGTAAGCCAACTATGTATCCTTTCCCCTTTTATATATTACATGGGTTGTTGTGAAGATTACCTTACTTGTGACATTGCTTTCAGTGCGGTTATGCCTCTAAGTCGTGCTTCGACACGTAGGAGATATAGCCGCATCGAAGGCGTGACAAGTTGGTAATCAGAGCCTTCCCCGACCATAGGAGCCCCCTGCTTGATCGAATCATTGGCGTTGTTGAGTCTAGAAAAATGTTTTGAGTCATTTAGGATTACATATATCGGAGAGTTTAGGAATTCTTTTTACTCCTCAGTCCCTTCATCGCTCTGGTAAGGCATCCTGACGTAGAGTTTTGACTCGTCTCTTCTCAAATTTCACTAAATTTTTTTTAGGATCACACGGGTATCTTGGAATCGTTCTGATCGATTTGTGACGAGAACATTGTTCTTGGTGCCTCCTGTCATTTAGGGGTTGTGGCAGTGTCCCGGGGAGTTGAGCTCCGAGGTGTTGTCGTCACAATTTTATCGTTGAGATCCTGGAATACCGGAGTTTCGCCGACATCGAAAATCTCTTTTATGCAGTTGTTGGTGAGATAACCTCGACGCCACCCATTACTTGGGCGGGAGTTCGGGAGTATTGCCATAACTCGTATAACGTATGCTTTTCAAAGGTTGAGGTAAATGATTTCCGAAGTTTTTCTCGGTTATGTGTTGAAGGATGGTTACAGCTGGATGTAGGATTTGCTAGATTTGGGTGAGATATTATGCTTCCCCTATATCCCCAACACCTGATTGCATAACCGGAAAGGTTCCGGAGTTTCATAGGTGGAAATTCTTGTAGCTCTAGTTCTTCTTCCGCGAATATTTGGTTTGGGATTGGGTAATCCTCACCAAGTATTCGTTCTTGTCCGTACCTTGTTGTTTTTCTTCTGCCTCAATTCTAAGTGGCTTCTCAATTTATGGATATGTGACCATTTCAATTGGAATGCATTCGTTCATTTTGTTCGGATGTGAAGACTATATGTTGCAATTTCAACCCGTTTGATTCAGCTTCAATAATTTTCTGTTAATGTGCTAACTGATGTCAACCTCTTCAGGATGGCTCCTCCAACGCGCACGACTCCGAATCCTGATCCTCCACCACCACCTCCACCTCCGGAGGCATGGCAAGCTGTGATGGTCGCTACCAATGCAAACACGCAGCTGATCATGCAACTTCTTCAAGAGCGCAACCAAGGGAACCAGGGCCATGGCAACAATCAGAATCAGTTTGCTACACTCAACTAGTTCCTTGCTAACCAGCCAAAGACCTTCAGCAATTGTGTTGAGGCAATAGACGCTGATGATTGGCTCGTGGACATATGCAAGCATTTTGAGTGTAGTAATGTCAGGCCTGAGGACTTTGTCAAGTTCGCCTCCTTCCAACTCAAATACCAAGCTGCAGAATGCTTTCAGCAGTACAAAGATTCCAGAGGAGGCCGTGTGATTACCTGGGATGAATTCCGTCAAGACTTCAAAGCTCATCATATTCCTTAGAGCGTGGTTGAAAGCAAGCGTGAGGAATTCCGCAACCTGAAGCAAGGCACTATGTCTGTTTACGAGTACAACAAGATGTTTCAGAAGCTCGCCCGTTTTACTAAGCAAGACGTCCCTGATGAGAAAAGCATGATATATCAGTTCAGGGGTGGTCTCAGAGAAGAAATGCAGCTAGCTCTCGTTCTCTTTGAGTCCAAGAGGTACGATGAGTTTTACAACATGGCAATGAAGAAAGAGACTGCTCAACTGAAGTGCGATGCTTCCAAGAAGCGAGTCAGAGATGCAACTCCTTCTTCCTCAACTCAAGTGGCTAAGCAGCAGAAGTATTGGCTTCCTCCTCCTCCGTTCCGTCAGCCTTATCAACAGAAGAGCAAAGGTGGCAGTGGATCTTCCCACCCACCCAACCCTGGCTTTCAGAACAAGACTTCGTCTCAAGCTCCAAGATCAAGTGCTCCATATCACCGTCCGCTCTCGGAGGTTACGTGCAACAAGTGTCAACAGAAGGGTCACTATGCCAACAAATGCTTCAATCAGAGGCGTCTCCCTCCTCCTCCTCCTATGAGATCGGCAAGTACATGTGTGGTCAAGCATAACCCCAAGCACGCCAAGGTCAACTTGATGAATGCAGCTCAGGCAGAGGACTCGTCAGATGTCATCATGGGTAACCTTCCTGTTAACGATGTTCCTACAAAAGTACTTTTGATACAGGTGCATCGCATTGTTTCATGTCAAAGCCATTTTTTGCCAAGAATGAATTCGTTTCTTCTCATTTGGGCAAACAAATGGATATCGTTTCTCCAGGCAAATGTTTGAGTGCAAGTTTGGAGGTTCCAGATGTTACTATCACGTTGGGCGATTACAAGTTTCTTTCTTCTCCAATGCTCCTTGGTAAATCAGATATTGATCTTATTCTTGGAATGGATTGGCTTTCTAAGCACAAGGCTCAGCTTGATTGTGCTACCAGGCAGATTCAATTGACTCATTCGTCTGAGGATGTAATTGTCTTTGCCGCTAATGACGATACCATCTGTCTGTTTTCTCTCAATGAGAAGGGTGAGCTGGATGCCATCTCTCAAATTCCAGTCGTTTGCAAATATCAAGACGTCTTTTCAGAAGAGCTTCCAGGAATGCCTCCGCATCGGCCAGTTGAATTCGTCATCGATCTTGAGACTGGCACGGAACCTGTTTGCAAACGTCCTTACAAGCTTGGACCTGAAGAGTTGAAGGAGCTGAAGAAGCAACTCGATATTCAAGAGCGAATGGGTCTCATCCGACCTAGTTCTTCTCCGTGGGGTTGTGGAGTTCTTTTTGTGAAGAATAAGGATGGAACGGACCGACTCTGTGTTGACTACCGTCCATTGAACAAGAAGACTATAAAGAACAAGTACCCACTTCCCAACATCAACGAGCTGTTTGAACAACTCAAAGGTGCTCAAGTATTCTCCAAGCTTGATCTTCCTATGGGCTATCACCAGATTCGAATCCGTGAGCAAGATATCCCCAAGACGGTGTTCAGAACAAGCTATGGTTCATATGAATACACTGTCATGTCTTTTGGCCTCGTCAACGCTCCACCGACTTTCTCTCGCATGATGAACTTCATCTTCAACCCTTACACAAATGACTTCATCTTGGTCTACCTCGATGACATTTTGGTCTTTTCCAAGAACAAGGAAGATCATGCCAAGCACTTGGATTTGGTGCTCGATAAGCTCGGAGAACATCAGTTCTACGCCAAGTTCTCAAAGTGCGAGTTTTGGATCGATGAGGTTCTCTATCTTGGGCATATCATCTCTGCCAAGGGTATAGCGATGAATCCTGAGAAGGTGTCTGCAATTGTGAATTGGGAACCACCTCAGAACATGAAGCAACTCCGCAGCTTCCTTGGGCTCGCAAGCTATTGTCGAAGGTTCGTTGAGAACTTTTCAAAGATCACAAAGCCTCTTTCCAACCTTCTCCCGAAGCACGTGAAGTATGTTTGGTCTCCGGAATGTGACATCGCTTTCAACACCCTGAAAGAGAAATTAGTCACTGCTCCAGTTCTGACTCCTCCTGATGAATCCAAACCGTTCGAGGTCTTCTGCGATGCCTCTCTTCAAGGTCTTGGTGAAGTGTTGATGCAAGAGAAGAAAGTTGTTGCTTATACCTCTCGCCAGTTGAATCCCAATGAAAAGAACTACCCCACTCACAACCTCGAGTTGGCGGCAGTTGTGCATGCTCTTTTGACATGGAGACATCTTTTATTGGGACGAAAAGTGGACATCTTCATTGACCACAAGAGTCTCAAGTACATCTTCACTCAGCCTAATCTCAACCTCAGGCAGACTCGTTGGGTAGAAATGATTCAAGAGTAAAATCCGAGCATCGAATATACTCCAGGCAAGGCCAACATAATTGCTGATGCTTTGAGCAGAAAGGCTTACTGCAACAGTCTGATTCTCAAGCCTTACCAACCCGAGCTTTGTGAAGCTTTCCGCGAACTGAACCTGCAAGTTTTTCCTCAAGGATTTCTCGCAAACCTTCAAGTCTCTCCTACTTTGGAAGATCAGATTCGCGAGGCACAACTTCTTGATGCTATGGTGAAGAAGGTGAAGATTGGGATTGCCAAGAGTCAACCCAAGTACAAGTGCTATCGCCTTGATGACAAGGATACAGTCTTCTTCGAGGATCGCATTGTTGTGCCTAAAGGTGACCTTCGTAAAGTCATTATGAACGAGGCTCACAATTAACTCCTCTCCATCCACCCTGGGAGTACGAAGATGTACCAGGACCTCAAGCAGTCATATTGGTGGACTCAAATGAAGCGCGAGATTGCTCAGTTCGTGAATGAATGTGATGTCTGCAGAAGAGTGAAAGCAGAACACCAACGACCAGCTGGTCTCCTCCAACCTCTTGCCATTCTAGTATGGAAGTTTGACCACATTGAGATGGACTTCGTGATGGGATTTCCAAAGTCCAAGGGTGGCAATGATGCTATATGCGTTGTCATCGACAAACTCACTAAAGTGGCTCACTTTCTGCCTATCAAAGAGTCTATCACTGCAGCTCAATTGGCGGAGCTTTATACCTCTTGGATTGTTTCTCTACACGGCATTCCACAGTTGATTTCTTCAGATCGTGGCAGCATCTTTACCTCGAAATTTTGGGATTCTTTTTAGAAGGCCATGGGCACCAACATCCGTTTCAGCACAGCTTTTCATCCTCAAACTAGCGGCCAAGTCGAGCGTGTCAATCAGATTCTCGAAGATATGCTCAGGGCATGCGTTATCTCTTTCGGTATGAAGTGGGAAGATTGTCTTCCATATGCCGAGTTCTCCTACAACAACAGCTTCCAAGCGAGTTCGGGTAAGGCCCCATTTGAAATTCTCTATGGCAGGAAGTGCCGTACGCCTCTTAACTGGTCAGAGACTGGTGAACGTCAACTTCTTGGAAATGACTTGATCACAGAGGCAGAGGAAATGTGCAAAGTCATTCGTGATAACATCATAGCAGCGCAATCGCGCCAGAAGAGCTACTATGATAGTAAGCATCGTGATTTAGCTTTCGAGATCGGAGACCGTGTTTACCTCCGTGTCTCTTCAATGAAAGGTACTCGTCGCTTCGGTATCAAAGGGAAGCTTGCCCCTAGATACGTGGGTCCTTTTAAGATCATCAGCAAGAGAGGCGATCTCGCCTATCAACTCGAGCTTGCCTCCAACTTTGCGAATGTGCACAACGTGTTCCATGTCTCTCAGCTCCGCAAGTGCATCAAGACCCCTGACCGCACCGTCAACTTCAAAGACATTGATCTCCAAGAAGACCTTTCTTATCGTGAGCACCCAGTTGCTATTCTTGAAGAAACTGAGCGCAAGACTCGCAATAAGTCAATCAAATTCCTCAAAGTCAAGTGGTCACACCATTCTGACCGTGAAGCCACCTGGGAACGCGAGGATCACCTCCGTTCTGAGTACCCGACATTTTTCCAGTCCTAGATCTCGGGACGAGATCCTTTCGTAATGGTGGAGTGTTGTAACACCCCGGATGTAGTTTATCTTATCTGTATCCCAACTCTTGCCGTTTCCGGCCTAAGTTATTTTATTTTACTCGGGTTCGGGATTTTGTCTCCGTGTGTTGTTGCCTTTGTCATGCATCTCATATCATCTCATCATGTGCATTGCATTTGCATATGTGTTCGTCTCATGCATCCGAGCATTTTCCCCGTTGTCCGTTTTGCATTCCGGCGCTTCTATCTCCTCCGGTGCCCCTTTCTACCTATTTTCGTGTGTGGGGGCTAAACATTTCTGGATTGGACCGAGACTTTTCATGGGGCCTAGGTTTACTACCGGTCGACCACCTGTCAAGTTTCGTGCCATTTGGACTTCGTTTGATACTCCAACGGTTAACCGAGGGACCGAGAAGGCCTCGTGAGTGTTGCAGCCCAACACCCTTCCAATTTGGCCCAAAACCCACCTAAACCCTCTCCATCATCTAGAGCGTTCGATCACGATCGCGTGGCCGCAAACCGCATCTCATTTGGAGCTTCCTAGCTCCCTCTATGCCTATAAATAGTCCCTCCTCCAAAAATCCCGGGTCTCTTTCTCCTCCTAACCCTAAAAACTCCACCCGCCGCCGCCGGACAAAAATCCGGGCAGCTGACGTGTCCGCCCGCTCCGCCGGACCTATTGGGTGACGCCACGTGTCCCAGGCGGGAGCCCCACTTCGCCGCGCCACCGCCCGGCCCGCTTGGCCCGCGGGAGGGCCCCCGCGGCCCATCCGGCTACCGCGACCCCGCCGCCTTCTCCTTCGACGTCGGCGCCCGCAGCTCCGCCTCTGCTACCTCCACCTCGCCGGCGGCTGCCACCTCGCCGGCGACCACCGCGACCTCGCCGGAGTCGTCTCCGCGCCGGCCGCCCCGACCTACCACGCCTCCGCCCGCGACCGAGGCCGCCACCTCCTCCTCCGCCGCGCGCCGCCGTGGACATCATCGTCCCCTGCAGCGACCTCCTCCTCCGCCGGGTCCCATCGCCAGCGACCTCAACTCCCGCGCCGTCGAACCTCGGGCTGAGTGCATCGCTACAATGTAGATCGGCCGATCCAGATCTGAGGGTTGACCTAATATTTTTTGACCTAATCGCCTTATTTTTTTGCAATATTCATCATGCCTTAACTCTCTCATCGTAGATCCGATTTGTGTGTGTAGATCATCAAAATGTTCGTCTCAACGAGTACATCATTTCATCTCATTGCATCATTTTCGTTCGTGCTCATCTTGATGCCCGAAATGCTGTTGGAAGAGGGCTATGTGATAAGTTTGCCAGATGTGTTTCATCAAATAGATATTTGTCATTTTTGCCATGATTAATGTGTGCATGATATGCTCCTGAGCTCTACATGAGTTTTGTTATATGCCATGCCATATTACAGAGGTGCTTACCATGTGTTTTTGTGATATGTGTGGTGACTAGCACAAGCTTGCAAAGTAGTGTAATCGGTAATGCTGATTTCAGGGACTTAGAATTTCACTATGTCCTTGTCCTGATTTTGTCGTTATGCCATATGTTCATGTTGTTTCGTAGTGATCCGTGCCTCTTTTAAGGATGATCAGTAAAGATGTTTTGTTAACATTGTGGTTCTCTATCCATCCATGTCTTTGTTTGAATTTATGGAGCACCCTAGGTTGAGTCAATCGAGTTCTACTTTTGCTATATCGTGAATCCTGGCAGATTGTTGACATGTTAGCGATTTTGCCGAGGATGTTGCTATTGATCCGTGCATGCTATGTTGTTGTTCTTGCCATGTATAGCTTCTATGCTATGTATTCTTGATGGGTGTATGCTTATTTTTTCATGCCATGCTCTGTAGTGAGTGCATCCAGCTCGTAAACATGCCTACTCGTTAACTGATTTGCATGCTCCAGTTTTTTCACTGTGTGAAATCTGTTTATGTTTTTGCCATGTTCACATGCTTGCAATTGTATTTTCTGATCCCTTTTGGCTCAAGGTCAATAAGGGACTTTTGTTAAGTGCTTTGAGTAGCTTCATGTCATGCCTTGCTTTGCCATGTTAACTTCCTGTAGCTTGTAGTTTTCATGCTCTAAAGTGTGCTTCCTGATGATAAATTCCAGACTTGTGTTAATTTCACTAAGTCTGAAACATGCTATCATTTGCACTTTTGCCATGCTTGTTCGAACCTGTTAATTGATGAATTAGCCATAGCTCAGTGTTCATCTTTTGTCAAGCATCATGAGTGGATCCCTTCCATGTATTTTTCTGTCATGTTTGAGTGTTGTAGCATACTTATCTTGATGCATTTAGTTGGCTACTTGCTGATTATCGCAGACCGGTGCCATATTTGTTTTTCTTGCCATTTCCAAACTATGCATCCGATTCCGGTGATCTTTATATCGATTTCAACCGAAATCACCTCACCTTTTCAGTGGCACTCTTGGATTTCCAAGTTGAGGCCAGGTTCAATCATTCTTTTTCAAATCTTGCATATGCATCACATACCGCATCCCGCATAGCATACCATGTTTGCATCATGTTGTTTGAGCATTGCACGTGGTTGATTGTGTTCCGTTTGCTTGTTGTTCTTTCTTGGGTAGAGCCGGGAGACGAGTTCGCGAACGAGGAGCCCGTTGATTTCGCTTACGAGGATCAAGTCAACTCTGACAACTTTGAAGGCAAGATGACCATACCCTCGAAATCACTTCTATCTTTGATTGCTAGATGCTCGCTCTTTTGCTATGCCTATGCTACGATACCTACCACTTGCTTATCATGCCTCCCAAATTTCCATGTCAAACCTCTAACCCACCATGTCCTAGCAAACCGTTGATTGGCTATGTTACCGCTTTGCTCAGCCCCTCTTATAGCGTTGCTAGTTGCAGGTGAAGATTGGAGATTGTTCCTTGTGGGAACATTGTTTTATTGTTGGGATATCACCATATTATCTTGTTTATCTTAATGCACCTATATACTTGGTAAAGGGTGGAAGGCTCGGCCTTTTGCCTAGTGTTTTGTTCCACTCTTGCCGCCCTAGTTTCCGTCATATCGGTGTTATGTTCCCGGATTGTGCGATCCTTACGCGGTTGGGTTATAATGGGAACCCCTTGATAGTTCACCTTGAATAAAACTCCTCCAGCAATGCCCAACCTTGGCTTTACCATTTTCCACCTAGCCTTTTTTCCCTTGGGTTTCCGGAGCCCAAGGGACATCTTTATTTAAACCCCCCTGGGCCAGTGCTCCTCTGAGTGTTGGTCTGAACTGGGCAGCCTGCGGGGCCACCTCGGGGAAACTCAAGGGTTGGTTTTACTCGTAGCCTGACCTATCTGAGTGTGCCCTGAGAACAAGATATGTGCAGCTCCTATCGGGATTTGTCAGCACATTTGGGTGGTGTTGCTGGACTTGTTTTACCATTGTCGAGGATGTCTTGTAACCGGGATTCCGAGACTGACCGGGCCTTCCCGCTAGAAGGAATATCCTTCGTTGACCGTGAGATCTTGTGATGGGCCAAGTTGGGACACCCCTGCAGGGATTTGAAATTTTGAAAGCCGTTCCCGCAGTTATGGGCAGATGGGAATTTGTTAATGTCCAGTTGTAGATAACATGAATCTTAACTTAATTAAAATGAATCAACCGCGTGTGTTACCGTGATGGTCTCTTCTCGGTGGAGTCCGGGAAGTGAACACGGTGTTGGAGTAATGCTTGACGTAGGTTGTTCTAGGATCACTTCTTGATCATAGTTGTTCGACCGTGCTTTTGCCTTCTCTTCTCGCTCTCTTTTGCGAACAGGTTAGCCGCCATATATGCTAGTCGCTTGCTGTAGTTCCACATCATACCTTTGCCTTACCTATAAGCTTAAATAGTCTTGATCGCGAGGGTGCGAGATTGCTGAGTCCCCGTGACTCACAGTTTACTTCCAAAACCTGATGCAGGGACCGATGATACTGTTCCAGACGATGCGCTTGAGCTCAAGTGGGAGTTCGATGAAGACTCTCGCCGTTACTATGTGTCTTTCCCAGATGATCAGTGGTGGTGCCCAGTTGGGGCGATCGGGGACCGTGTCGCATGTGGGGGTTGATCTTTATTTTGGTACCGTAGTCGGACCATGAGTGTATTGGATGATTGTAATGTTATTCATGTATTTGTGTGACGTGGCGAGTGTAAGCCAACTATGTATCCTTCCCCCTTTTATATATTACATGGGTTGTTGTGAAGATTAACTTACTTGCGACATTGCTTTCAGTGCGGTTATGCCTCTAAGTCGTGCTTCGACACGTAGGAGATATAGCCGCATCGAGGGCGTGACAAGTTGGTAATCAGAGCCTTCCCCGACCTTAGGAGCCCCCTGCTTGATCGAATCGTTTGCATTGCTGAGTCTAGAAAAATGTTTTGAGTCATTTAGGATTATATATATCGGAGAGTTTAGGAATTCTTTTTACTCCTCAGTCCCTTCATCGCTCTGGTAAGGCATCCTGACATAGAGTTTTGACTCTTCTCTTCTCAAATTTCACTAAAAAAATTTAGGATCACGCGGGTATCTTGTAATTGTTCAGATCGATTTGTGATGAGAACATTGTTCTTGGTGCCTCCTGTCATTTAGGGGTTGTGGCAGTGTCCCGGGGAGTTGAGCTCCGAGGTGTTGTCGTCACAATTTTATCGTTGAGATTCTGGAATACCTGAGTTTCGCCGACATAAAAAATCTCTTTTATTCAGTTGTTGGTGAGATAACCTCGACGCCACCCAGTACTGGGGCGGGAGTTTGGGAGTATTGCCATAACTCGTATAATGGATGCTTTTCGAAGGTTGAGGTAAATGATTTCTGAAGTTTTTCTCGGTTATGTGTTGAAGGATGGATACAGCTGGATGTAGGATTTGCTAGATTTGGGTGAGATATTATGCTTCCCCTGTATCCCCAAAACCTGATTGCATAACCGGAAAGGTTCGGGAGTTTCATAGGTGGAAATTCTTGTAGCTCTAGTTCTTCTTCCGCGGATATGTGGTTTGGGATTGGGTAATCCTCACCAAGTATTCGTTCTTGTCTGTACCTTGTTGTTTTTCTTCTGCCTCAATTCTAAGTGGCTTCTCAATTTATGGATATGTGACCATTTCAATTGGAATGCATTCGTTCATTTTGGTCGGATGTGAAGACTATATGTTGCAATTCCAACCCGTTTGATTCAGCTTTAATAATTTTCTGTTAATGTGCTAACTGATGTAAACCTCTTCAGGATGGCTCCTCCAACGCGCACGACTCCGAATCCTGATCCTCCACCACCACCTCCACCTCCGGAGGCATGGCAAGCTGTGATGGCCGCTACCAATGCAAACACGCAGCTAATCATGCAACTTCTTCAAGAGCGCAACCAAGGGAACTAGGGCCATGGCAACAATCAGAGTCAGTTGCTACACTCAACCAGTTCCTTGCTAACCAGCCAAAGACCTTCAGCAATTGTGTTGAGGCAATAGACGCTGACGATTGGCTCATGGACATATGCAAGCATTTCGAGTGCAGTAACGTCAGGCATGAGGACTTTGTCAAGTTCGCCTCCTTCCAACTCAAAGACCAAGCTGCAGAATGGTTTCAGCAGTACAAAGATTCCAGAGGAAGCCGTGTGATTACCTGGGATGAATTCCGTCAAGACTTCAAAGCTCATCATATTCCTCAGAGCGTGGTTGAAAGCAAGCGTGAGGAATTCCGCAACCTGAAGCAAGGCACTATGTCTGTTTACGAGTACAACAAAATGTTTTAGAAGCTCGCCCGTTTTGCTAAGCAAGACATCCCTGACGAGAAGAGCATGATATATCAGTTCAGGGGTGGTCTCAGAGAAGAAATCCAGCTAGCTCTCGTTCTCTTTGAGCCCAAGAGGTACGATGAGTTTTACAACATGGCAATGAAGCAAGAGACTGCTCAACTAAAGTGCGATGCTTCCAAGAAGCGACTCAGAGATGCAACTCCTTCTTCCTCAACTCAAGTGGCTAAGCAGCAGAAGTATAGGCTTCCTCCTCCTCCGTTCCGTCAGCCTTATCAGCAGAAGAGCAAAGGTGGCAGTGGATCTTCCCACCCACCCAACCCTGGCTTTCAGAACAAGACTTTGTCTCAAGCTCCAAGATCAAGTGCTCCGTATCACCGTCCGCTCTCGGAGGTCACGTGCAACAAGTGTCAACAGATGGGTCACTATGCCAACAAATGCTTCAATCAGAGGCGTCTCCCTCCTCCTCCTCCCATGAGATCGGCAAGTACAGCTGTGGTCAAGCATAACCCCAAGCACGCCAAGGTAAACTTGATGAATGCAGCTCAGGCAGAGGACTCGTCAAATGTCATCATGGGTAACATTCCTGTTAACGATGTTCCTACAAAAGTACTTTTTGATACTGGTGCATCACATTGTTTCATGTCAAAGCCATTTTTTGCCAAGAATGAATACGTTTCTTCTCATTTGGGCAAACAAATGGATATCTTTTCTCCTGGCAAACGTTTGAGTGCAAGTTTGGAGGTTCCAGATGTTACTATCACGTTGGGCAATTACAAGTTTCTTTCTTCTCCAATGCTCCTTGGTAACTCGGATATTGATCTTATTCTCGGAATGGATTGGCTTTCTAAGCACAAGGCTCAGCTTGATTGTGCTGCCAGGCAGATTCAATTGACTCATTCGTCTGAGGATGTAATTGTCTTTGCCGCTAATGACGATAACATCTGTCTGTTTTCTCTTAATGAGAAGGGTGAGTTGGATGCCATCTCTCAAATTCCAGTCGTTTGCGAATATCAAGACGTCTTTCCAGAAGAGCTTCCAGGAATGCCACCACACCGGCCAGTTGAATTCGTCATCAATCTTGAGCCTGGCACGGAACCTGTTTGCAAACATCCTTACAAGTTTGGACCTGAAGAGTTGAAGGAGCTGAAGAAGCAACTCGATATTCAAGAGCGAATGGGTCTCATCCGACCTAGTTCTTCTCCGTGGGGTTGTGGAGTTCTTTTTGTGAAGAAGAAGGATGGAACGGACCGACTCTATGTTGACTACCGTCCATTGAACAAGAAGACTATAAAGAACAAGTACCCACTTCCCAACATCAACGAGCTGTTTGAACAACTCAATGGTGCTCAAGTATTCTGCAAGCTTGATCTTCGTATGGGCTATCACCAGATTCGAATCCGTGAGCAAGATATCCCCAAGACGGTGTTCAGAACAAGCTATGGTTCATATGAATACACTATCATGTCTTTTGGCCTCGTCAACGCTCCGCCGACTTTCTCTCGCATGATGAACTTCATCTTCAATCCTTACACAAATGACTTCGTCTTGGTCTACCTTGATGACATTTTGGTATTTTCCAAGAACAAGGAAGATCATGCCAAGCACTTGCGTTTGGTGCTCGATAAGCTCGGAGAACATCAGTTCTACGCCAAGTTCTCAAAGTGCGAGTTTTGGCTCGAGGAGGTTCTCTATCTTGGGCGTATCATCTCTGCCAAGGGTATAGCGATGAATCCTGAGAAGGTGTCTGCAATTGTGAATTGGGAACCACCTCAGAACGTGAAGCAACTCCGCAGCTTCCTTGGGCTCGCAAGCTATTGTCGAAGGTTCGTTGAGAACTTTTCAAAGATCGTGAAGCCTCTTTCCAACCTTCTCCTGAAGCACGTGAAGTACGTTTGGTCTCCGGAATGTGACATCGCTTTCAACACCCTGAAAGAGAAATTAGTCACTGCTCCAGTTCTGACTCCTCCTGATGAATCCAAACCGTTCAAGGTCTTCTGCGATGCCTCTCTTCAAGGTCTTGGTGCAGTGTTGATGCAAGAGAAGAAAGTTGTTGCTTATACCTCTCGCCAGTTGAAGCCCAATGAAAAGAACTACCCCACTCACGACCTCGAGTTGGCGGCAGTTGTGCATGCTCTTTTGACTTGGAGACATCTCTTATTGGGAAGAAAAGTGGACATCTTCACTGACCACAAGAGTCTCAAGTACATCTTCACTCAGCCTAATCTCAACCTCAGGCAGACTCGTTGGGTCGAAATGATTCAAGAGTATAATCCGAGCATTAAATATACTCCAGGCAAGGCCAACGTAATTGCTGACGCTTTGAGTAGAAAGGCTTACTACAACAGTCTGATTCTCAAGCCTTACCAACCCGAGCTTTGTGAAGCTTTCCGCAAACTGAACCTACAAGTTGTTCCTCAAGGATTTCTCGCAAACCTTCAAGTCTTTCCTACTTTGGAAGATCAGATTCATGAGGCTCAACTTCTTGATGCTATGGTGAAGAAGGTGAAGATTGGGATTGCCAAGAGTCAACCCAAGTACAAGTGCTATTGCCTTGATGACAAGGATACTCTCTTCTTCGAGGATCGCATTGTTGTGCCTAAAGGTGACCTTCGTAAAGTCATTATGAACGAGGCTCACAATTCACTCCTCTCCATCCACCCTGGGAGTATGAAGATGTACCAGGACCTCAAGCAGTCGTATTGGTGGACTCGAATGAAGCGCGAGATTGCTCGGTTCGTGAATGAATGTGATGTCTGTAGAAGAGTGAAGGCAGAACACCAACGACCAGCTGGTCTCCTCCAACATCTTGCCAATCCAGTATGGAAGTTTGACCACATTGAGATGGACTTCGTGACGGGATTTCCAAAGTCCAAGCGTGGCAATGATGCTATATTCGTTGTCATCGACAAACTCACTAAAGTGGCTCACTTTATGAATATCAAAGAGTCTATCACTGCAGCTCAATTGGCGGAGCTTTATACCTCTTGGATTGTTTCTCTGCACGGCATTCCACAGTTGATTTCTTCAGATCATGGCAGCATCTTTACCTCAATGTTTTGGGATTCTTTTTAGAAGGCCATGGGCACCAACATCCATTTCAGCATAGCTTTTCATCCTCAAACTAGCGGCCAAGTCGAGCGTGTCAATCAGATTCTCGAAGATATGCTCAGGGCTTGCGTTATCTCTTTCGGTATGAAGTGGGAAGATTGTCTTCCATATGACGAGTTCTCCTACAACAACAGCTTCCAAGCGAGTTCGGGCAAGGCCCCATTTGAAATTCTCTATGGCAGGAAGTGTCGTACTCCTCTTAACTGGTCAGAGATCGGTGAACGTCAACTTCTTGGAAATGACTTGATCACAGAGGCAGAGGAAATGTGCAAAGTCATTCGTGATAACATCATAGCAGCGCAATCGCGCCAGAAGAGCTACTATGATAGTAAGCATCGTGATTTAGCTTTTGAGATCGGAGACCGTGTTTACCTCCGCGTCTCTTCAATGAAAGGTACTCGTTGCTTCGGTATCAAAGGGAAGCTTGCCCCTAGATACGTGGGTCCTTTTAAGATCGTCAGCAAGAGAGGCGATCTCGCCTATCAACTTGAGCTTCCCTCCAACTTTGCGAATGTGCATGACGTGTTCCATGTTTCTCAGCTTCGCAAGTGCTTCAAGACCCCTGACCGCACCGTCAACTTCAAGGACATTGATCTCCAAGAAGACATTTCTTAGCGTGAGCACCCAGTAGCTATTCTTGAAGAAACTGAGCGCAAGACTCGAAATAAGTCAATCAAATTCCTCAAAGTCAAGTGGTCACACCATTCCGACCGTGAATCCACCTGGGAATGCGAGGATCACCTCTGTTCTGAGTACCCGCCGTTTTTCCAGTCCTAGATCTCGGGACGAGATCCTTTCGTAGTGGTGGAGTGTTGTAACACCCCGGATATAATTTATATTTTCTGTATCCCAACTCTTGTCGTTTCCGGCCTAAGTTATTTTATTTTCCTCGGGTTCGGGTTTTTGTCTCCGTGTGTTGTTGCCTTTGTCATGCATCTCATATCATGTCATCATGTGCATTGCATTTGCATACGTGTTCGTCCCATGCATCCGAGCATTTTCCCCATTGTCCGTTTTGCATTCCGGCGCTTCTATCTCCTCCGGTGCCCCTTTCTACCTCTTTCTGTGTGTGGGGGTTAAACATTTCCGGATTGGACCGAGACTTGTCATGCGGCCTTGGTTTACTACCGGTAGACCGCATGTCAAGTTTCGTGCCATTTGGACTTCGTTTGATACTCCAACGGTTAACCGAGGGACCTAGAAGGCCTCGTGAGTGTTGCAGCCCAACACCCTTCCAATTTGGCCCAAAACCCACTAAACCCTCTCCATCATCTAGAGCGTTCGATCACGATCGTGTGGCCGCAAAACGCACCTCATTTGGAGCTTCCTAGCTCCCTCTATGCCTATAAATAGTCCCTCCTCCAAAAATCCCGGGTCTCTTTCTCCTCCTAACCCTAAAAACTCCACCCGCCGCCGCCGGACAAAAATCCGGGCAGCGGATGTGTCCGCCCGCCCCGCCGGACCTATCGGGTGACGCCACGTGTCCTAGGAGGGAGCCCCACTTCGTCGCGCCGCCGCCCGGCCCGCTCGGCCCGCGGGAGGACCCCCGCGGCCCATTCGGCTACCGTGACCCCGCCGCCTTCTCCTTCGACGCCAGCGCCCGCAGCTCCGCCTCTGCCACCTCCACCTCACCGGTGGCCGCCACCTCGCCGGCGACCACCGCGACCTTGCCGGAGTCGTCTCCACGCCGGCCGCCCCGACCTACCGCGCCTCCGCACGTGACCGAGGCCGCCACCTCCTCCTCCGCCGCGCGCCGCCGTGGACATCGCCGTCCCCAGCCGCGACCTCCTCCTCCGCCAGATCCCATCACCGGCGACGTCAACTCCGGCACCGTCGAACCTCGGGCCGAGTGCATCGCTACAGTGTAGATCGGCCGATCCAGATCTGAGGGTTGACCTAATATTTTTTGACCTAATCCCCTTATTTTTTTTGCAATATTAATCATGCCTTAGCTCTCTCATCATAGATCCGATTTGTGCATGTAGCATATCAAAATGTTCATCTCAACGAGTGCATCATTTCATCTCCTTGCATCATTTTCATTTGAGCTCATCTTGATGCCCGAAATGCTGTTGGAAAAGGGCTATGTGATAACTTTGCCAAATCTGTTTCATCAAATAGATAATTGTCATTTTGCCATGATTAATGTGTGCATGATATGCTTCTAAGCTCTACATGAGTTTTGTTATATGCCATGCCATCTTTACAGAGGTGCTTGCCATGTATTTTTGTGATATGTGTGGTGACTAGCACAAGCTTGCAAAGTAGTGTAATCGGTAATTCTGATTTCAGGGACTTAGAATTTCACTATGTCCTTGTCCTAATTTTGTCGTTATGCCATATGTTCATGTTGTTTCCTAGTGATCCGTGCCTATTTTGAGGATGATCAGTAAGGATGTTTTGTTAACATTGTGGTGCTCTATCCATCCATGTCTTTGTTTACATTTATGGAGCACCCTAGCTTGAGTCAATCGAGCTCTACTTTTGCTATATCGTGAATCCTGGCAGATTGTTGACATGTTAGCGATTTCGCCGAGGATGTTGCTATTGATCCGTGCATGCTATGTTATTGTTCTTGTCATGTATAGCTTCTATGCTATGTATTCTTGATGGGTGTATGCTTAGTTTGTCATGCCATGCTCTGTAGTGAGTGCATCGAGCTCGTAAACATGCCTACTCGTTAACTGATTTGCATGCTCCAGTTTTTTCACTAAGTCTGAAATCTGTTTATGTTTTTGCCATATTCACATGCTTGCAATTGTATTTTCTAATCCCTTTTGGCTCAAGGTCACTAAGGGACTTTTGTTAAGTGCTTTGAGTAGCTTCATGCCTTGCCTTGCTTTGCCATGTGAAGTTCCTGTAGCTTGTAGTTTTCATGCTCTAAAGTGTGCTTCCTGATGATAAATTCCAGACTTGTGTTAATTTCACTAAGTCTGAAACCTGCTATCATTTGCACTTTTGCCATGCTTGTTTGAACCTGTTAGTGGATGAATTAGCCGTAGCTCAGTGTTCTTCTTTTGTCAAGCATCATGAGTGGATCCCTGCCATGTATTTTGTTGTCATGTGTGAGTGCTATAGTATACTTATCATGATGCATTTAATTGGCTACTTGCTGATTTTCGTAGACCAGTGCCATATTTGTTTTTCTTGCCATTTCCAAACCGTGCAGCCGATTCTGGTGATCTTTATATCTATTTCAACTGAAATCACCTCACCTTTTAAGTGGCACTCTTGGATTTCCATGTTGAGGCCAGGTTCAATCATTCTTTGTCAAATCTTGCATATGCATCACATACTGCATCCCGCATAGCATACCATGTTTGCATCATGTTGTTTGAGCATTGCAGGTGGTTGATTGTGTTCCGTTTGCTTGTTGTTCTTGCTTGGGTAGATCCAGGAGACGAGTTCGTGAACGAGGAGCCCGTTGAGTTCGCTTACGAGGATCAAGTCAACTCTAACAACTTTGCAGGCAAGATGACCATACCCTCGAAATCACTTCTATCTTTGCTTGCTAGATGCTCGCTCTTTTGCTATGCCTATGCTATGATACCCACCACTTGCTTATCATGCCTCCCAAATTTCCATGTCAAACCTCTAACCCACCATGTCCTAGCAAACCGTTGATTGGCTATGTTACCGCTTTGCTCAGCCCCTCTTATAGCGTTGCTAGTTGCAGGTGAAGATTGGAGATTGTTCCTTGTGGGAACATTGTTTTATTGTTGGGATGTCACCATATTATCTTGTTTATCTTAATGCACCTATATACTTGGTAAAGGGTGAAAGGCTCGGCCTTTTGCCTAGTGTTTTGTTCCACTCTTTCCTCCCTAGTTTCCGTCATATCGGTGTTATGTTCCCAGATTTTGCGTTCCTTACGCGGTTGGGTTATAATGGGAACCCCTTGACAGTTCGCCGTGAATAAAACTCCTCAAGCAATGCCCAACATTGGTTTTACCATTTGCCACCTAGCCTTTTTTCCCTTGGGTTTTCGGAGCCCAAGGGTCATCTTTATTTAAACCCCCCTGGGCTAGTGCTCCTCTGAGTGTTGGTCCGAACTGGGCAGCCTGCGGGGCCACCTCGGGGAAACTAGAGGGTTGGTTTTACTCGTAGCTTGACCTATCTGAGTGTGCCCTGAGAATGAGATATGTGCAGCTCCTATCGGGATTTGTCGGCACATTCGGGCGGTGTTGCTGGACTTGTTTTACCATTGTCGAGGACGTATTGTAACCGGGATTCCGAGACTGATCGGGCCTTCCCGCTAGAAGGAATATCCTTCGTTGACCGTGAGAGCTTGTGATGGGCTAAGTTGGGACACCCCTGCAGGGATTTGAACTTTCGAAAGCCGTGCCCGTGGTTATGGGCAGATGGGAATTTGTTAATGTCCGGTTGTAGATAACATGAACCTTAACTTAATTAAAATGAATCAAACGCGTGTGTTACCGTGATGGTCTCTTCTCGGTGGAGTCCGGGAAGTCAACACGGTGTTGGAGTAATGCTTGACGTAGGTTGTTCTAGGATCACTTCTTGATTATAGTTGTTCGACCGTGCTTTTGCCTTCTCTTCTTGCTCTCTTTTGCGAACAGGTTAGCCACCATATATGCTAGTCGCTCGCTGTAGTTCCACATCATACCTTTGCCTTACCTATAAGCTTAAATAGTCTTGATCGCGAGGGTGCGAGATTGCTGAGTCCCCGTGACTCACAGTTTACTTCCAAAACCAGATGCAGGGACCGATGATACCGTTCCAGGCGATGTGCTTGAGCTCAAGTGGGAGTTCGATGAAGACTCTCGCCGTTACTATGTGTCTTTCCCAGATGATCAGTAGTGGTGCCCAGTTGGGGCGATCGGGCCCCGTGTCGCATGTGGGGGTTGATCTTTATTTTGGTACCGTAGTCGGACCATGAGTGTATTGGATGATTGTAATGTTATTCATGTATTTGTGTGACGTGGCGAGTGTAAGCCAACTATGTATCATTTCCCCTTTTATATATTACATGGGTTGTTGTGAAGATTACCTTACTTGCGACATTGCTTTCAATGCGGTTATGCCTCTAAGTCGTGCTTCGACACGTAGGAGATATAGACGCATCGAGGGCGTGACAGGGGACCCTCATAATGTCTGCCCCCATAATGGCACAATCCCCATTAGATGCATTGACTATTTCATCAGTATCATATGGAAGGAGATTCATATTCTGTGCGCTAGGATCGTATAGGCTGGCTGATACGTCTCCGTCGTATCTATAATTTTTTATTGTTCCATGCCAATATTCTACAACTTTCATATACTTTTGGCAACTTTTTATAATATTTTTGGGACTAACATATTGATCCAGTGCCTAGTGCCAGTTCCTGTTTGTTGCATGTTTCTTGTTTTGCAGTAAATCCATATCAAACGGAGTCCAAATGGGATAAAAACTGACAGATTTTTTTTGGAACATATGTGATTTTTGGGAGGAAAAATCAGTGCGAGACGATGCCCGAGGGGGCCACGAGGTAGGGGGCGTGCCCAGGGGGTTAGGCGCGCCGTGGGCCCTCATGGCCACCCCGTAAGTAGGTTGATGCCCTTGTTCCACCACAAGAAAGCTAATATCTAGATAGAGATTGTGTTAAAATTTCAGCCCAATTGGAATTACGGATCTCCGGGAATATAAGAAACGGTGAAAGGGCATAATCTGAGAACGCAGAAACAGAGAGAGACAGAGAGACAGATCCAATCTCGGAGGGGCTCTCGCCCCTCCCTTGCCATGGAGGCCATGGACCAGAGGGGAAACCCTTCTCCCATCTAGGGAGAAGGTCAAGGAAGAAGAATAAGAAGGGGGGCTCTCTCCCCCTTGCTTCCGGTGGCGCGGGAACGCCACCGGGGGCCATCATCATCACCGTGATCTTCACCAACACCTCTGCCATCTTCACCAACATCTCCATCACCTTCCCCCATCTATCTACAGCGGACCACTCTCCCGCAACCCGCTGTACCCTCTACTTGAACATGGTGCTTTATGCATCATATTATTATCCAATGATGTGTTGCCATCCTATGATGTCTGAGTAGATTTTTGTTGTCCTATCGGTGGTTGATGAATTGCTATGACTGATTTAATTTGCTTGTGGTTATGTTGCTGTCCTTTGGTGCCCATCGTATGAGCGCGCGCGTGGATCACACCATAGGGTTAGTTGTATGTTGATAGGACTATGCATTGGAGGGCAAGAGTGACAGAAACTTCAGCCTAGCATAGAAAATGATGTATACGGGATTGAAGGGGGGCCAATATATCTTAATGCTATGGTTGGGTTTTACCTTAATGAACGTTAGTAGTTGCGGATGCTTGCTAATAGTTCCAATCATAAGTGCATAGAATTCCAAGTCAGGGATAACATGCTAGCAGTGGCCTCTCCCACATAAAACTTGCTATCGGTCTAGTAACGTAGTCAAATGCTTAGGGACAATTTCGCAACTCCTACCACCACTTTTCCACACTCGCTATACTAACTTTATTGCTTCTTTATCTAAAAAGCCCCTATTTTTTATTTACATGCTATTTATTATCTTGCAACCCTATCCAAAAACACCTACACTGTACTTCTAGTTTCATACTTGTTCTAGGTAAAGAGAACGTCAAACATGCATAGAGTTGTATCGGTGGTCGATAGAACTTGAGGGAATATTTGTTCTACCTTTAGCTCCTCGTTGGGTCTGACACTCTTACTTCTCGAAAGAGGCTACAATTGATCCCCTATACTTGTGGGTTATCAAGACCTTTTTCTGGCGCCGTTGCCGGGGAGCAATAGCGTGGGGTGAATATTCTCGTGCGTGCTTGTTTGCTTTATCACTAAGTAATTTTTATTTTCTGTTCTAAGTTCTTCTCTATCTTTAGTTATGGATATGGAACACGAAATACCAAAAAAATAGGTGTACCTCCTACTCATGGAGATGGGGAACCTCCTAAAACACTCGATGTTGGTTATGTGAAAAATATTATGTACTACTTTGATAATCCTGAGAAAACCCCATTCAATTATGTAATGGGAGACACGTTGGATCAACGTGAATACTTTAGGGATTATCGCTTGACTCAAAAAGGGAAACTATTATGGGATCAAATTCATATGTTGCATTGGTATGCTCGGGAACTATGCTTGAGATATGACTATACTTGTTTCTCTAGGATGAAGGCTCCACACCTTCCCTTTTCATGCAAATTTAATGATGATAAAACCTTGGCATCTTATGCTAAGGGTGTGATGTCTACTACACAACCTTCTTCTTGTAGACGTTGTTGGGCCTCCAAGTGCAGAGGTTTGTAGGACAGTAGCAAATTTCCCTCAAGTGGATGACCTAAGGTTTATCAATCCGTAGGAGGCATAGGATGAAGATGGTCTCTCTCAAGCAACCCTGCAACCAAATAACAAAGAGTCTCTTGTGTCCCCAACACACCCAATACAATGGTAAATTGTATAGGTGCACTAGTTCGGCAAAAGAGATGGTGATACAAGTGCAATATGGATGATAGATAAAGGTATTTGTAATCTAAAATTATAAAAACAGCAAGGTAACGAATGATAAAAATGAGCGTAGACGGTATTGCAATGCTAGGAAACAAGGCCTAGGGTTCATACTTTCACTAGCGTAAGTTCCCTCAACAATACTAACATAATTGGATCACATAACTATCCCTCAACATGCAACAAAGAGTCACTCCAAAGTCACTAATAGCGGAGAACGAACGAAGAGATTATGGTAGGGTACGAAACCACCTCAAAGTTATTCTTTCCAATCAATCCGGTGGGCTATTCCTATAAGTGTCACAAACAGCCCTACAGTTCGTACTAGAATAACACCTTAAGACACAAATCAATCAAAACCCTAATGTCACCTAGATACTCCAATGTCACCTCAAGTATCCGTGGGCATGATTATACGATATGCATCACACAATCTCAATTCATCTATTCAACCAACACAAAGGACCTACAAGAGTGCCCCAAAGTTTCTACCGGAGAATCACGACGAAAACGTGTGCCAATCCCTATGCATAGGTTCATGAACCCGCAAGTTGGTCACCAAAACATACATCAAGTGGCACGTGGTATCTAATTGTCACCACAGATATCCATGGCAAGACATACATCAAGTGTTCTCAAGTCTTTAAAGACTCAGTCCGATAAGATTACTTCAAAGGGGAAACTCGATTCATTACAAGAGAGAAGAGGGGGGAGTAGAAACATAGGATCCAACTATAATAGCAAAGCTCGCGATACATCAAGGTCGTATCGCCTCAAGAACACGAGAGAGAGAGAGATCAAACACATAGCTACTGGTACATACCCTCAGCCCCGAGGGAGAACTACTCCCTCCTTGTCATGGAGAGCGCCAGGATGATGAAGATGGCCATCGGTGAGGGATCCCCCCTCCGGCAGGGTGCCGGAACAGGGTCCCGATTGACTTTTGGTGGCTATGGAGGCTTCTGGCGGCGGAACTCCCGATCTAATCTCGGTTCTGAAAGTTTTAGGGTATATGGAGTTATATAGGCAGAAGAAGCAAGTCAGGGGAGCCACGGGGGCCCCATGAGGCAGGGGGGCGCGCCCCCCACCCTCGTGGGCAGCTCCCGTATCTTCTGACGTAGGGTCCAAGTCCATCAGGTGTGTTTCCTTCCAAAAATAACTTCTCCAGTTGATTTCGTTCCATTTCGACTCCGTCTGATATTCCTTTTCTTCAAAACACTGAAATAGGCATAAAACAGCAAATCTGGGCTGGGCCTCCGATTAATAGGTTAGTCCCAAAAATAATATAAAAGTGGATAATAAAGCCCAATATTGCCCAAAACAGTAGATAATATAGCATGGAGCAATCAAGTAGGTAAATGATAAAAAAGATAATTTTTGATGTGGAATGCTAGTTGGCATAATTTCAATGTAATTATTCTTACTTGTGGCATGAATATTCAGATCCGAAAGATTCAAGACAAAAGTTCATATTGACATAAAAAAATACTTCAAGCATACTAACAAAGCAATTATGTCTTCTCAAAATAACATGGCCAAAGAAAGCTATCCCTACAAAATCATATAGTCTGGCTATGCTCTATCTTCACCACACAAAATATTTAAATCATGCACAACCCTGATGACAAGCCAAGCAACTGTTTCATACTTTTGATGTTCTCAAACTTTTTCAATCTTCACGCAATACATGAGCGTGAGCCATGGACATAGCACTATAGGTGGAATAGAATGGTGGTTGTGGAGAAGACAAAAAGGAGAAGATAGTCTCACATCAACTAGGCGTATCAACGGGCTATGGAGATGCCCATCAATATATATCAATGTGAGTGAGTAGGGATTTCCATGCAACGGATGCACTAGAGCTATAAGTATATGAAAGCTCAACAAAAGAAACTAGTGGGTGTGCATCCAACTCGCTTGCTCACGAATACCTAGGGCATTTTGAGGAATCCCATCATTGGAATATACAAGCCAAGTTCTATAATGAAAGATTCCCACTAGTATATGAAAGTGACAACATAGGAGACTCTCTATCATGAAGATCATGGTGCTACTTGGAAGCACAAGTGTGGTAAAAGGATAGTAACATTGTCCCTTCTCTCTTTTTCTCTCATTTTTTTATTTATTTTTTTATTTGGGCCTTTTCTCTTTTTTTATGGCCTTTTTTTTATTTGGGCTTCTTTGGCCTCTTTTTTTCGTCCGGAGTCTCATCCCGACTTGTGGGGGAATCATAGTCTCCATCATTCTTTCCTCACTGGGACAATGCTCTAATAATGATGATCATCACACTTTTATTTTTCTTACAACTCAACAATTACAACTCGATACTTAGAACAAGATATGACTCTATATGAATGCCTCCGGCGGTGTACCGGGACGTGCGATGACTCATGAGTGACATGTATGAAAGAATTGTGAACGGTGGCTTTGCCACAAATACGATGTCAACTACATGATCATGCTCAGCAATATGACAATGATGGAGCGTGTCATAGGAACGGTGAAAAGTTGCATGGCAATATATCTCGGAATGGCTATGGAAATGCCATAATAGGTAGGTATGGTGGCTGTTTTGAGGAAGGTATATGGTGGGTGTATGATACCGGCGAAAGGTGCGCGGTATTAGAGAGGCTAGCAAAGGTGGAAGGGTGAGAGTGCATATAATCCATGGACTCAACATTAGTCATAAAGAACTCATATAATTATTGCAAAAATCTAGAATTTATCAAAGCAAATTATTACGCGCATGCTCCTAGGGGGATAAATTGGTAGTAAAAGACCATCGCTCGTCCCCGACCGCCACTCATAAGGAAGACAATCGATAAATAAATCATGCTCCGACTTCATCACATAACAGTTCACCATACGTGCATGCTACGGGAATCACAAACTTCAAAACAAGTATTTATCAAATTCACAACTACTCAACTAGCATGACTCTAATATCACCATCTCTATATCTCAAAACAATCATCAAGCATCAAACTTCTCATAGTATTCAACACACTCATAAGAGAATTTTATTATTCTTGAATACCTAGCATATTAGGATTTTAAGCAAATTACCATGCTATTAAGATTCGCAAAATTATCTAAGTGAAGCATGAGAGTTCATCTATTTCTTCAAAATAAAACTACCACCATGCTCTAAAAGAATATAAGTGAAGCACTAGAGCAACAACAAACTACTCCGAAAGATATAAGTGAAGATCAATGAGTAGTCGAATAATTATGCAACTATATGAAGACTCTCGCATTTAATAATTTCAGACCTTGATACTTAATTCAAACAGAAAGCAAAGCAAAATAAAATGACATTCTAAGAATGGCAAACATCATGTGAAGAAGCAAAAACTTAGGATCAACCAAAACTAACCGATAATTGTTGAAGAAGAAAGGTGGGATGCCAACCGGGGCATCCCCAAGCTTAGACGCTTAAGACTTCTTGAAATATTATCTTGGGGTGCCTTGGGCATCCCCAAGCTTGAGCTTTTGTGTCTCCTTAATTCCTCTCATATCACGGTCTCCCTAAATCTCAAAAGCTTCATCTACACAAAACTCAACAAGGCCTCGTGAGATAAGTTAGTATAAACCATTGCAAAAACCTTATCATACTCTACTGTAGCAAATCACTAAAATTATTATTCAACATTGCATACTAAATGCCTCTTCATATTTAATAGTTCTATGCTCAAATAGAATCATTAAGGAAGCAAACATATGCAAACAATGCAAACATAACAGCAATCTGCCTAAACAGGATAGTCTGTAAAGAATGCAGCAACATCCATACTTCCCTAGCTCCAAAAATTATGAAATAAAATTCCCACTGTAGTAAATTTATCAGAGCTTAATATTCAAAAGGTTTCAACATTTATCACATTCTGACTTTTCTAGGGAATTATTGCAACAGCGGTAAACTTTCTGTTTTCAAACAGCAACATGTATACTTGTAACATAGGCATAGTAAAGGCTATCAATGCCACTTTTATTGAAATGAAAGATGCAAAACATTGTTCTAAATAACATAAAGCAAATCCTAAAAAAATAAATTGATGCTCCAAGCAAAACACATATCATGTGGTGAATAAAAATATAGCTCCAAGTAAAGTTACCGATGAACGAAGACGAAAGAGGGGATGCCTTCCGAGGCATCCCCAAGCTTAGGCTCTTGGATATCCTTGAATATTACCTTGGGGTGCCTTGGTAATCCCCAAGATTAGTCTCTTGCCACTCCTTATTCCATAGTCCATCGAATCCTTACCCAAAACTTGAAAACTTCACAACACAAAACTTAACAGAAAACTCGTAAGTTCCGTTAGCGAAAGAAAACAAAACACTACTTCAAGGTACTGTAATGAACTCATTCTTTATTTATATTGGTGTTAAGCTTACTGTATTCCAACTTCTCTATGGTTTATAAACTATTTTACTAGCCATAGATTCATCAAAATAAGCAAACAACACACGAAAAGCAGAATCTGTCAAAAACAGAACAGTCTGTAGTAATCTGGATCAAACGTATACTTCTGGAACTCATAAAATTCTAAAATAAATTTCTGGACCTGGGGAATTTATCTATTAATCATCTTCAAAAATAATTAACTAAATAGCACTCTCCAAATAAAAATGGCAGAAATTCTCGTGAGCGCTAAAGTTTCTGTTTTTTACAGCATGATCAACAAGACTTTCCCCAAGTCTTCCCAAAGGTTCTACTTGGCACAAACACTAATTAAACACATAAAACAACATCTAAACAGAGGCTAGATGGATTATTTATTATTAAACAGGAACAAAAAGCAAGGAGCTAAAATAAAATTGGGTTGCCTCCCAACAAGCGCTATCGTTTAACGCCCCTAGCTAGGCATGATGATTTCAATGATGCTCATATAGAAGATAAGAATTGAAACATAAAGAGAGCATCATGAAGAATATAACTAGCACATTTAAGCCTAACCCATTTCCTATGCATATGGATTTTGTGAGCAAACAACTTATGGGAACAATAATCAACTAGCATAGGAAGGCAAAACAAACATAACTTTAAAATTTTAAGCACATAGAGAGGAAACTTGATATTATTGCAATTCCTACAAACATATATTCCTCCCTCACAATAATTTTCAGTAGTATCATGAATGAATTCAACAATATAACCAGCACCTAAAGCATTCTTTTCATGATCTTCAAGCATAGAAAATTTACTACTCTCCACATAAGCAAAATTCTTCTCATGAATAGTAGTGGGAGAAAACTCAACAAAGTAACTATCATGGGATTGAAAATTGAAATCAAGATGACAAGTTTCATTGTTATCATTATTCTTTAAAGCATACATGTCATCACAATAATCATCATATATAGGAGGCATGCTTTCATCATAATAAATTTTCTCATCAAAACTTGGGGGACAAAAAATATCATCTTCATCAAACGTAGCTTCCCCAAGCTTGTGGCTTTGCTTATCATTAGCATCATAGATATTCAAGGAATTCATACTAACAACATTGTAATCATGCTCATCATTAAAATATTTAGTGCCAAACATTTTATAGATTTCTTCTTCTAGCACTTGAGCACAATTATCCTTTCCATCATACTCACGAAAGATATTAAAAAGGTGAAGCGTATGAGACAAACTCAATTCCATTTTTTTATAATTTTCTTTTATAAACTAAACTAGTGATAAAGCAAGAAACTAAAAGACTCGATTGCAAGATATAAAGACATACCTTCAAGCACTCACCTTCCTGGCAACGGCGCCAGAAAAGAGCTTAGTTGACGGGGTGTGTTAGTGCTGCTTTCCTTGCCTCCCCGGCAACGGCGCCAGAAAAGAGCTTGATGTCTACTACACAACCTTCTTCTTGTAGACGTTGTTGGGCCTCCAAGTGCAGAGGTTTGTAGGAAAGTAGCAAATTTCCCTCAAGTGGATGACCTAAGGTTTATCAATCCGTAGGAGGCGTAGGATGAAGATGGTCTCTCTCAAGCAACCCTGCAACCAAATAACAAAGAGTCTCTTGTGTGCCCAACACACCCAATACAATGGTAAATTGTATAGGTGCACTAGTTCGGCGAAGAGATGGTGATACAAGTGCAATATGGATGATAGATAAAGGTATTTGTAATCTGAAATTATAAAAACAGCAAGGTAACGAATGATAAAAATGAGGGTAGACGGTATTGCAATGCTAGGAAACAAGGCCTAGGGTTCATACTTTCACTAGCGTAAGTTCCCTCAACAATACTAACATAATTGGATCACATAACTATCCCTCAACATGCAACAAAGAGTCACTCCAAAGTCACTAATAGCGGAGAACGAACAAAGAGATTATGGTAGGGTATGAAAACACCTCAAAGTTATTCTTTCCAATCAATCCGTTGGGCTATTCCTATAAGTGCCACAAACAACCATAGAGTTCGTAGTAGAATAACACCTTAAGACACAAATCAATGAAAACCCTAATGTCACCTAGATACTCCTATGTCACCTCAAGTATCCGTGGGCATGATTATATGATATGCATCACACAATCTCAATTCATCTATTCAACCAACACAAAGGACCTACAAGAGTGCCCCAAAGTTTCTACCGGAGAATCACGACGAAAACGTGTTCCAACCTCTATGCATAGGTTCATGAACCCTCAAGTTGGTCACCAAAACATACATCAAGTGGCACGTGGTATCCCATTGTCACCACAGATATCCACAGCAAGACATACATCAAGTCTTCTCAAGTCTTTAAAGACTCAATCCGATAAGATTACTTCAAAGGGGAAACTCGATTCATTACAAGAGAGAAGAGGGGGAGGAGAAACATAGGATCCAACTATAATAGCAAATCTCGCGATACATCAAGATCGTATCGTCTCAAGAATACGAGAGAGAGAGAGAGAGAAATCAAACACATAGCTACTGGTACATACCCTCAGCCCCGAGGGAGAACTACTCCCTCCTCGTCATGGAGAGCGTCGGGATGATGAAGATGGCCACCGGTGAGGGATCCCCCTCCGGCAGGGTGCCGGAACAGGGTCCCGATTGACTTTTGGTGGCTACGGAGGCTTCTGGCGACGGAACTCCCGATCTAATCTCTGTTCTGGAAGTTTTAGGGTATATGGAGTTATATAGGCAGAAGAAGCAAGTCAGGGGAGCCACGGGGGCCCCACGAGGCAGGGGCGCGCCCCCCACCCTTGTGGGCAGCTCCCGTATCTTCTGACATAGGGTCTAAGTCCATCAGGTGTGTTTCCTTCCAAAAATAACTTCTCGAGTTGATTTCGTTCCGTTTCGACTCCGTCTGATATTCCTTTTCTTCAAAACACTGAAATAGGCATAAAACAACAAATCTGGGCTGGGCCTCCGGTTAATAGGTTAGTCCCAAAAATAATATAAAAGTGGATAATAAATCCCAATATTGCCCAAAACAGTAGATAATATAGCATGGAGCAATCAAAAATTATAGATACGTTGTGGACGTATCAGGTTGTTTATAATTACTATGATGTTCAACAAATTGAAGAATTTGTTGCTTTTAAGGGTGCTTATGAAATTGCTTCATTGATTGAAAAGTATGATGCTACTCTTTACAAATCTGAAAAAAATTCCATACATAAATATTATTATGATAATTATGCTTCTAATGCCTATGTTAAACCATATATTGAGGACTCCTCCGTTGCCCAAGAATAGACTAATATTTTGCAGGAGTCTATGGAAGAAGAAATTAATGACATTGTGAGCTCATTGGATGAAAAAGATGAACAGGAGAGCGAAGAACGAAAGGAGGAAGAGCGGGTTGATCACCCGTGCCCACCTTCTAATGAGAGTAACTCTTCAACTCATACATTGTTTAATTTCCCTTCGTGCATACCGAAGGATGATTGCTATGATGACTGTTATGATCCCGTTGATTCTCTTGAAATATCCCTTTTTGATGAACTTGATGCTTGCTATGTTTGTGGCCAAGATGCCAATATGAATTATACTTATGGAGATGAACTTGCTATAGTTCCTTATGTTAAACATGAAATTGTTGCTATTGCACCCACGCAGGATAGTCCTATTATCTTTCTGAATTCTCCCAACTACACTATATCGGAGAATTTACCCTTATTAAGGATTATATTGATGGGTTGCGTTTTACTATTACACATGATGATTTTGATAGATATAATATGCATGTGCTTGCTGCTCCTACTTGCAATTATTATGAGGGAGGAACTACATCTCCACCTCTCTATGTTTCCCACACGATAAAATTGCAAGAAACTATTTATACTATGCATTGACCTTTACTTGATGTGCATGAATTGTTCTTGTATGACATGCCGATGCATAGGAAGAGAGTTAGACTTCGTCATTACTTGATATATGTTGCTTTGTTCTCACTACTAAATGCCAAATCATTGCTAATTCAAATTGGCTTTGATATACCTTGCGATCCGGGTGGATCCATTACTTGATCACTATATGCCTAGCTTAATGGCTTTAAAGAATGCGCTGCCAGGGAGACAACCCGGAAGTTTTAGAGAGACATTTATTTATGTTGTGTGCTTTTATAAGGTTTAAAAATAAAAATAATGTGCCAAGGTTTGCCTTTAGGATGTTTTAGATTTCTTGTTGGTTTGTACGGTCCAGGACAGAAAATTTGGCTGTAGTGCGCGATTTTGCATTTTTTTTACTAGAACGTCAAGCGGTTCTAAAACTTTTTGCACTGTCTTTCTATACAAATTTTTTATTTTTCAGAATTTTGGTAGAATTCTTGGAGTACCATAGGTATGGTGAATGTTCATATTATTACAGACTGTTCTATCTTAGACAGATTCTATTTTTTATGCATAGTTTGCTTGTTTTGATGAAACTATCGATTTATATCGATGGATTAAGCCATGGAAAAGTTATATTACAGTAGCTAAAATGAAAAAACATAATATGAATTGGTTTGCAACAATACTTAGAGTAGTGATTTGCTTTATTATACTAACGGATCTTACCGAGTTTTGTGTTGAGTTTTGTGTGGATTAAGTTTTCGAAGATCTATGAGGTCTCGATGTGAGGAGAAGAAGGGGAGGCAAGAGCTCAAGTTTGGGATGACCAAGGCACCCCAAGTAAATATTCAAGGAGACTCAAGTGTCTAAGCATGGGGATGCCCCGGAAGGCATCCCATCTTTCTTCAATAAGTATCGATATGTTTTCAGATTTGTTTCGTTCATGCGATATGTGCAATCTTGGAGCATCTTTTGCATTTAGTTTTCACTTTTCTTTAATGCACCATGTTGGTATGAGATAGTCCTTGGTTGATTTATAGAATGCTCATTGCACTTCACTTATATCTTTTGAGTATGGCTTTATAGAATGCTTCATGTGCTTCGCTTATATCATTTGAAGTTTGGATTGCCTGTTTCTCTTCACATAGAAAACCGCCATTTGTAGAATGCTCTTTTGCTTCACTTATATTTGTTAGAGTGTGGTCATATCTTTTGTAGAAAGAATTAAACTCTATTGCTTCACTTATATCTACTTAGAGAGTTGACAGGAATTGGTCATTCACATGGTTAGTCATAAAATCCTACATAAAACTTGTAGATCACTGAATATGATATGTTTGATTCCTTGCAATAGTTTTGCGATATAAAGATGGTGATATTAGATTCATGCTAGATGGTAGTTGTGGACTGTAGAAATACTTGTGTTGAAGTTTGTGATTGAAGGAAATATGCCCTAGAGGCAATAATAAAGTTATTATTTATTTCCTTATTTCATGATAAATGTTTATTATTCATGCTAGAATTGTATTAACCGGAAACATAATACATGTGTGAATACATAGACAAACATAGTGTCACTAGTATGGCTCTACTTGACTAGCTCATTGATCAAAGATGGTTATGTTTCCTAACCATAGACATGAGTTGTTATTTGATTAATGGGATCACATCATCAGGAGAATGATGTGATTGACTTGACCCATTTCGTTAGCTTAGCACTTGATCGTTTGTTTACTGCGATTGCTTTCTTCATGACTTATACATGTTCTTATGACTATGAGATTATGCAACTCCCGAATACAGGAGGAACACTTTGTGTGCTACCAATCGTCACAACATAACTGGGTGATCATAAAGGTGCTCTACAGGTGTTTCCGATGGTACTTGTTGAGTTGGCATAGATCAAGATTAGGATTTGTCACTCCGATTGTCGGAGAGGTATCTCTGGGCCCTCTCGGTAATACACATCACTATAAGCCTTGCAAGCATGATAACTAATGAGTTAGTTACGGGATGATGTATTACGGAACGAGTAAAGAGACTTGCCGGTAACGAGATTGAACTAGGTATTGGATACCGACGATTGAATCTCGGGCAAGTAACATACCGATGACAAAGAGAACAACGTATAGTGTTGTGCGGTTTGACCGATAAAGATCTTCGTAGAATATGTAGGAACCAATATGAGCATCCAGGTTCCGCTATTGGTTATTGACCGGATATGTGTCTCGGTCATGTCTACATAGTTCTCGAACCCGTAGGGTCCGCACGCTTAAATTTCTGTGACGATCGGTTTTATGAGTTTATATGTTTTGATGTACTGATGGTAGTTCGTAGTCCTGGATGTGATCACAGACATGACGAGGAGTCTCGAAGTGGTCGAGACATAAAGATTTATATATTGGAAGCCTATATTTGGATATCGGAAGTGTTCCGGGTGAAATCGGGATTTTACCGGAGTACCGGGGGTTACCGGAACCCCCCCCCCCGGGGTTTTAATGGGCCATGATGGGCCTTAGTGGAAGAGAGGAGGGGCTGCCAGGGCAGGCCGCGCGCCCCCTCTCCCTCTAGTCCAAATTGGACAAGGAGGGGGCGGCGCCCCCCTTTCCTTCCTCTCTCCCTTCTCCTTCCCCCTTCTCCTATTCCAACTAGGAAAGGAGGGAGTGCTACTCCCGATGGGAGTAGGACTCCTCCTAGCACGCCTCCTCCTGGCCGGCCGCTTCTCCCCCCTTGATCCTTTATATACGGGGGCAAGGGGGCACCTCTAGACACACAAGGTGATCATTGAGATCTCTCCAGCAGTCTGCGGTGCCCCCCTCCACCATAATCCACCCCGGTCATACTATAGCGGTGTTTAGGCAAAGCCCTGCTATGGTAGCTTCATCAACATCGTCACCACGCCGTCGTGCTGACAAAACTCTTCCCCGAGCTCTACTGGATCGTGAGTTCGTGGGACATCACCGAGCTGAATGTGTGCTGAATGCGGAGGTGTCGTATGTTCGGTGCTGAGGATCGGTCGATCGTGAAGACATACGACTACATCAACCGCGTTGTCATAACGCTGTGCTTAATGGTCTACGAGGGTACGTGGACGACACTCTCCCCTCTTGTTGTTGTGCATCACCATGATCCTGCGTGTGCGTAGGATTTTTTTTGAAATTACTACGTTCCCCAACAGTAGCATCTGAGCCAGGTTTTATGCGTTGATCTTATATGCACGAGTAGAACACAAGTGAGTTGTGGGTGATACAAGTCATACTGGTTACCAACATGTCATACTTTGGTTCGGCGGTATTGTTGGATGAAGCGGCCCGGACCGACATTACTCGTACGCTTACGCGAGACTGGTTCTACCGACGTGCTTTGCACATAGGTGGCTGGTGGGTGTCAGTTTCTCCAACTTTAGTTGAACCGAGTGTGGCTACGCCTAGTCCTTGAGAAGGTTAAAACAACACCAACTTGACGAACTATCATTGTGGTTTCGATGCGTAGGTAAGAACGGTTCTTGCTCAGCCCGTAGCAGCCACGTAAAACTTGCAACAACAAAGTAGAGGACGTCTAACTTGTTTTTTGCAGGGCATGTTGTGATGTGATATGGTCAAGACATGATGCTATATTTTTGTATGAGATGATCATGTTTTGTAACGGAGTTATCGGCAACTGGCAGGAGCCATATGGTTGTCGCTTTCTTGTATGCAATGCAATCGCCCTGTAATAGCTTTACTTTATCACTAAGCGGTAGCGATAGTCGTAGAAGCAATAGTTGGCGAGACGACAATGATTCTACGATGGAGATCAAGGTGTCGTGCCGGTAATGATGGTGATCATGACGGTGCTTTGGAGATGGAGATCACAAGCACAAGATGATGATGGCCATATCATATCACTTATATTGATTGCATGTGATGTTTATCCTTTATGCATCTTATTCTGCTTTGTTTGACGATAGCATTATAAGATGATCTCTCACTAAATTTCAAGGTATAAGTGTTCTCCCTAAGTATGCACCATTGCTACAGTTCATCGTGCCGAGACACCACGTGATGATTGGGTGTGATAAGCTCTACATTCACATACAACGGGTGCAAGCCAATTTTGCACACTCAGAATACTCGGGTTAAACTTGACGAGCCTAGCATATGCAGATATGGCCTCGGAACACTGAGACCAAAAGGTCGAGCATGAATCATATAGTAGATATGATCAACATAGTGATGTTCACCATTGAAAACTACTCCATTTCACGTGATGATCGGTCATGGTTTAGTTGATATGGTTCACGTGGTCACTTAGATGATGAGAGAGATGTCTATCTAAGTGGGAGTTCTTAAGTAATATGATTAATAGAACTTAAATTTATCATGAACTTAGTACCTGATAGTATTTTTGCTTACCTATGTTGTTGTAGATAGATGGCCCATGCTGTTGTTCCGTTGAATTTTAATGCGTTCCTTGAGAAAGCAAAGTTGAAAGATGATGGTAGCAATTACACGGACTGGGTCCATAACTTGAGGATTATCCTCATTGCTGCACAGAAGAATTACGTCCTGGAAGCACCGCTGGGTGCCAGGCCTGCTGCAGATGCTGCTGACAGCGTTAAGAACGTTTGGCAGAGTAAAGCTGATGACTACTCGATAGTTCAGTGTGCCATGATTTACGGCTTAGAACCGGGACTTCAACGATGTTTTGAACATCATGGAGCATATGAGATGTTCCAGGAGTTGAAGTTAATATTTCAAGCAAATGCCCGGATTGAGCGATATGAAGTCTCCAATAAGTTATATAGCTGCAAGATGGAGGAGAATAGTTCTGTCAGTGAGCATATACTCAAAATGTCTGGGTATCATAATCACTTGACTCAACTGGGAGTTAATCTTCCTGTTGATAGTGTCATTGACAGAGTTCTTAAATCACTGCCACCAAGCTACAAAAGCTTTGTGATGAACTATAATATGCAAGGGATGAATAAGACTATTCCCGAGCTCTTCACGATGCTAAAGGCTGCGGAGGTAGAAATCAAGAAGGAGCATCAAGTGTTGATGGTCAATAAGACCACCAGTTTCAAGAAAAAGGGCAAAGGGAAGAAGAAGGGGAACTTCAAGAAGAAGGGCAAACAAGTTGTTGTTCAGGAGAAGAAACCCAAGTCTGGACCTAAGCCTGAGACTGAGTGCTTCTACTACAAACAAACTGGTCACTGGAAGCGGAACTGCCCCAAGTATTTGGCAGATAAGAAGGATGGCAAGGTGAACAAAGGTATATGTGATATACATGTTATTGATGTGTACCTCACCAGAGCTCGCAGTAGCACCTAGGTATTTGATACTGGTTCTGTCGCTAATATTTGCAACTCGAAACAGGGACTACGGATTAATCAAAGACTGGCTAAGGACGAGGTGACGATGCGCGTAGGAAATGGTTCCAAAGTCGATGTGATCGCCGTCGGCGCGCTACCTCTACATCTACCTTCGGGGTTAGTTTTAGACTGAAATAATTCTTATTTGGTGCCAGCGTTAAGCATGCACATTATATCCGGATCTTGTTTGATGCGAGACGGTTATTCATTTAAATCAGAGAATAATGGTTGTTCTATTTATATGAGTAATATCTTTTATGGTCATGCACCCTTAAAGAGTGGTCTATTCTTGTTGAATCTCGATAGTAGTGATACACATATTCATAATGTTGAAACCAAAAGATGCAGAGTTGATAATGATAGTGCAACTTATTTGTGGCACTGCCGTTTGGGTCATATTGGTATAAAACGCATGAAGAAACTCCATACTGATGGACTTTTGGAATCACTTGATTATGAATCACTTGGTACTTGCGAACCATGCCTTATGGGCAAGATGACTAAAACGCCGTTCTCCGGAACTATCGAGCGAGCAACAGATTTGTTGGAAATCATACATACTGATGTATGTGGTCCGATGAATATTGAGGCTCGCGGTGGGCATCCTTATTTTCTCACCTTCATAGATGGTTTGAGCAGATATGGGTATATCTACTTAATGAAACATAAGTTTGAAACATTTGAAAAGTTCAAAGAATTTCAGAGTGAAGTGGAAAATCATCGTAACAAGAAAATAAAGTTTCTGCGATCTGATCGTGGAGGAGAATATTTGAGTTGCGAGTTTGGTCTACATTTGGAACAATGCGGAATAGTTTCGCAACTCACGCCACCCGGAACACCACAGCGTAATGGTGTGTCTGAATGTCGTAATCGTACTTTACTAGATATGGTGCGATCTATGATGTCTCTTACTTATTTACCGCTATCATTTTGGGGTTATGCTTTAGAGACGGCTGCTTTCATGTTAATTAGGGCACCATCAAAATCTGTTGAGACGACGCCTTATGAACTATGGTTTGGCAAGAAACCAAAGTTGTCGTTTCTTAAAGTTTGGGGCTGCGATGCTTATGTGAAAAAGCTTCAACATGATAAGCTCGAACCCAAATCGGAGAAATGTGTCTTCATAGGGTACCCAAAGGAAACTATTGGGTACACCTTCTATCACAGATCCGAGGGTAAGATATTCGTTCCTAAGAATGGATCCTTTCTAGAAAAGGAGTTTCTCTCGAAAGAAGTGAGTGGGAGGAAAGTAGAACTTGATGAGGTAACTGTACCTGCTCCCTTATTGGAAAGTAGTTCATCACAGAAATCTATTTCTGTGACTCCACCAATTAGCGAGGAAGCTAATGATGATCATGTAACTTCAGATCAAGTTACTACCGAACCTCGTAGGTCAACTAGAGCAAGATCTACACCAGAGTGGTACGGTAATCCAGTTCTGGAGGTCATGTTACTTGACCATGACGAACCTATGAACTATGAGGAAGCGATGATGAGCCCAGATTCCGCAAAATGGCTTGAAACCATGAAATCTGAGATGGGATCCATGTATGAGAACAAAGTGTGGACTTTGGTTGACTTGCCCGTTGATCGGAAAGCCATCGAGAATAAATGGATCTTCAAGAAGAAGACAGACACTGACGGTAATGTTACTGTCTACAAAGCTCGACTCGTTGGAAAAGGTTTTCGACAAGTTCAAGGAGTTGACTACGATGAGACCTTCTCACCCATAGCGATGCTTAAGTCCGTCTGAATCATGTTAGCAATTGCCGCGTTTTATGATTATGAAATTTGGCAAATGGATGTAAAGACTGCATTCCTGAATGGATTTCTGGAAGAAGAGTTGTATATGATGCAACCTGAAGGTTTTATTGATCCAAAGGGAGCTAACAAAGTGTACAAGCTCCAACGATCCATTTATGGACTGGTGCAAGCCTCTCAGAGTTGGAATAAACGTTTTGATAGTGTGATCAAAGCATATGGTTTTATACAGACTTTTGGAGAAGCCTGTACTTACAAGAAAGTGAGTGGGAGCTCTATAGCATTTCTAATATTATATGTGGATGACATATTGCTGATTGGAAATGATATAAAATTTCTAGATAGCATAAAAGGATACTTGAATAAGAGTTTTTCAATGAAAGACCTCGGTGAAGCTGCTTATATATTGGGCATCAAGATCTATAGAGATAGATCAAGACGCTTAATTGGACTTTCACAAAGCACATACCTTGATAAAGTTTTGAAGAAGTTCAAAATGGATCAAGTTAAGAAAGGGTTCTTGCCTGTGTTACAAGGTGTGAAGTTGAGTAAGACTCAATGTCCGACCACTGCAGAAGATAGAGAGAAAATGAAAAGTGTTCCCTATGCTTCAGCCATAGGCTCTATCATGTATGCAATGCTGCGTACCAGACCTGATGTGTGCCTTGCTATTAGCTTAGCAGGGAGGTACCAAAGTAATCCAGGAGTGGATCACTGGACAACAATCAAGAACATCCTAAAGAACCTGAAAAGGACCAAGGATACGTTTCTCGTTTATGGAGGTGACAAAGAGCTCATCGTAAATGGTTACGTTGATGCAAGCTTTGACGCTGATCCTGACGATTCTAAATCGCAAACCGGATACGTGTTTATATTAAACGGTGGAGCTATCAGTTGGAGCAGTTCTAAACAGAGCGTCGTGGCGGGATCTACATGTGAAGCGGAGTACATTGCTGCTTCGGAAGCAGCGAATGAAGGAGTCTGGATGAAGGAGTTCATATCCGATCTAGGTGTCATACCTAGTGCATCGGGTCCAATGAAAAACTTTTGTGACAATACTGGTGCAATTGCCTTGGCAAAGGAATCCAGATTTCACAAGAGAACCAAGCACATCAAGAGACTCTTCAACTCCATCCGGGATCAAGTCCAAGTGGGAGACATAGAGATTTGCAAGATACATACGGATCTGAATGTTGCAGACCCGTTGACTAAGCCTCTTCCACGAGCAAAACATGATCAGCACCAAGGCTCCATGGGTGTTAAAATCATTACTGTGTAATCTAGATTATTGACTCTAGTACAAGTGGGAGACTGAAGGAAATATGCCCTAGAGGCAATAATAAAGTTATTGTTTATTTCCTTATTTCATGATAAATGTTTATTATTCATGCTAGAATTGTATTAACCGGAAACATAATACATGTGTGAATACATAGACAAACATAGTGTCACTAGTATGCCTCTACTTGATTAGCTCATTGATCAAAGATGGTTAAGTTTTCTAACCATAGACATGAGTTGTTATTTGGTCAATGGGATCACATCATTAGGAGAATGATGTGATTGACTTGACCCATTCCGTTCGCTTAGCACTTGATCGTTTGTTTACTGCTATTGCTTTCTTCATGACTTGTACATGTTCTTATGACTGTGAGATTATGCAACTCCCGAATACAGGAGGAACACTTTGTGTGCTACCAAACGTCACAACATAATTGGGTGATCATAAAGGTGCTCTACAGGTGTTTCCGATGGTACTTGTTGAGTTGGCATAGATCAAGATTAGGATTTGTCACTCCGATTGTCGGAGAGGTATCTCTAGGCCCTCTCGATAATACACATCACTATAAGCCTTGCAAGCATGATAACTAATGAGTTAGTTACGGGATGATGTATTACAGAACGAGTAAAGAGACTTGCCGGTAACGAGATTGAACTAGGTATTGGATACCAACGATCGAATCTCGGGCAAGTAACATACCGATGACAAAGAGAACAATGTATAGTGTTGTGCGGTTTGACCGATAAAGATCTTCATAGAATATGTAGGAACCAATATGAGCATCCAGGTTCCGCTATTGGTTATTGACTAGAGACGTGTCTCGGTCATGTCTACATAGTTCTCGAACCCGTAGGGTCCGCATGCTTAAAGTTCTGTGACGATCGGTTTTATGAGTTTATATGTTTTGATGTACCAAAGGTAGTTGGGAGTCCCAGATCTGATCACGGACATGATGAGGAGTCTCGAAATGGTCGAGACATAAAGATTTATATATTGGAAGCCTATATTTGGATATCGGAAGTGTTCCGGGTGAAATCGAGATTTTACCGGAGTACCGGGGGTTACCGGACCCCCCCCCAGGGGGGGGTTTAATGGGCCATGATGGGCCTTAGTGGAAGAGAGGAGGGGCTACCAGGGTAGGCCGCGCACTCCCTATCCCTCTAGTCTGAATTGGACAAGGAGGGGGGCGGCGCCCCCCTTTCCTTCCTCTCTCCCTTCTCCTTCCCCCTTCTCCTATTCCAACTAGGAAAGGAGGGAGTCCTACTCCTGGTGGGAGTAGGACTCCTCCTGGCGCGCCTCCTCCTGGCTGGCCGCCTCTTCCCCCTTACTCCTTTATATATGGGGGCAGGGGGCACCTCTAGACACACAAGTTGATCATTGAGATCTCGCCAGCCGTGTGCGGTGCCCCCCTCAACCATAATCCACCTCGGTCATACTGTAGCGGTGTTTAGGCGAAGCCCTGCTACGGTAGCTTCATCAATATCGTCACCACGCCGTCTTGCTGAAGAAACTCTTCCCCGAGCTCTACTGGATCGTGAGTTCGCGGGACATCACCGAGCTGAACGTGTGCTGAACGCGGAGGTGCCGTACGTTTGGTGCTGAGGATCGGTCGATCGTGAATACGTATGACTACATCAACCGTGTTGTCATAACGCTTTCGCTTAACGGTCTATGAGAGTACGTGGACGACACTCTCCCCTCTCGTTGCTGTGCATCACCATGATCCCGCGTGTGCGTAGGAATGTTTTTGAAATTACTACGTTCCACAATAGTGACTCCCGTAGCATGCACGTATGGTGAACCATTATGTGATGAAGTTGGAGCATGAGGTATTTATTGGTTGTCTTCCTTATGAGTGGCGGTCGGGGACGAGCGATGGTCTTTTCCTACCAATCTATCCCCCTAGGAGCATGCGTGTAGTACTTTGTTTCGATGACTAATAGATTTTTGCAATAAGTATGTGAGTTCTTTATGACTAATGTTGAGTCCATGGATTATACACACTCTCACCCTTCCATCATTGCTAGCCTCTTCGGTACCGTGCATTGCCCTTTCTCACCTCGAGAGTTGGTGCAAACTTTGCCGGTGCATCCAAACCCCGTGATACGATACGCTCTATCACACATAAACCTCCTTATATCTTCCTCAAAACAGCCACCATACCTACCTATCATGGCGTTTCCATAGCCATTCCGAGATATATTGCCATGCAACTTCCATCATCATCATATACATGACTTGAGCATTTATTGTCATATTGCTTTGCATGATTGTAAGATAGCTAGCATGATGTTTTCATGGCTTGTGCATTTTTTGATGACATTGCTAGGCTACATCATTGCACATCCCGGTACACCGCCAGAGGCATTCATATAGAATCATATCTTTGTTCTAGTATTGAGTTGTAATATTGAGTTATAAGTAAATAAAAGTGTGATGATCATCATTATTAGAACATTTTCCCATGTGAGGTTATCAAAATAAAAGAGGCCAAAGAAGCCCAAATAAAAAAAGGCCAAAGAAGCCCACCAAAAAAACAAAAAAAATGAGAGAAAAAGAGAGAAGGGACAATGTTACTATCCTTTTGCCACACTTGTGCTTCAAAGTAGCACCATGTTCTTCATATAGAGAGACTCATTGAGTTATGACTTTCATATACTAGTGGGAATTTTCAATATAGAACTTGGCTTGCATATTCCGATGATGGGCTTCCTCAAATGCCTGGGGTCTTCATGAGCAAGCAAGTTGGATGCACACCAACTTAGTTTCAGTTTGAGCTTTCATATACTTATAGCTCTAGTGCATCCGTTGCATGGCAATCCCTACTCCTCACATTGACATCAATTGATGGGCATCTCCATAGCCCGTTGATTAGCCGCGTCGATGTGAGACTTTCTCCTTTTTTGTCTTCTCCACACAAACCTCCATCATCATATTCTATTCCACCCATAGTGCTATGTCCATGGCTTGCGCTCATGTATTGCATGAAGGTTGAAAAGGCTGAAGCACGTTAAAAAGTATGAACCAATTGCTCGGCTTGTCATCGGGGTTGTGCATGATTTTAATACTTTGTGTGGTGAAGATGGAGCATAGCCAGACTATATGATTTTGTAGGGATGAGCTTTCTTTGTCTATGTTATTTTGATAAGACATAATTTCTTGGTTAGTATGCTTGAAGTATTATTGTCTTAATGTCAAATGATAGACTATTGCTTTGAATCACTCATGTCTTAATATTCATGCCATGATTAGATATGTGATCTAGTTTATGCTAGGTAGCATTCCACATCAAAAATTATCTTTTTTATCATTTACCTACTCGAGGACGAGCAGGAATTAAGCTTGGGGATGCTGGTACGTCTCCGTCGTATCTATAATTTTTTATTGTTCCATGTCAATATTCTACAAGTTTCATATACTTTTGGTAACTTTTTATAATATTTTTGGGACTAACATATTGATCCAGTGCCTAGTGCCAGTTTTTGTTTGTTGCATATTTTTTGTTTCGCAGTAAATCCATATCAAATGGAGTCCAAATGGGATAAAAACTAACAGATATTTTTTTTGTAATATATGTGATTTTTGGGAAGAAAAATCAACGCAAGACGATGCCCGAGGGGGCCACGAGGCAGGGGGTGCGCCCCAGGGGGTCAGGCGCGCCTTGGGCCCTCCTGGCCACCCTGTAAGGTAGTTGATTCCCTTCTTTCGCTGCAAGAAAGATAATATCCGGATAGAGATCGTGTTAAAATTTCAGCCCAATCGGAGTTACGGATCTCCGGGAATATAAGAAATGGTGAAAGGGCATAATCTGAGAACGCAGAAACAGAGAGAGACAGAAAGACGGATCCAATCTCGGAGGGGCTCTCGCTCCTCCCATGCCATGGAGGCCATGGACCAGAGGGGAAACCCTTCTCCCATCTAGGGAGAAGGTCAAGGAATAAGAAGAAGAAGGGGCTCTCTCTCCCCCTCGATTCCGGTGGCGCCGGAACGCCGCTGGGGGCCATCATCATCACCGCGATCTTCACCAACACCTCTGCCATCTTCACCAACATCTCCATCACCTTCCCCCATCTATCTACAGCGGTCCACTCTCCCGCAACCCGCTGTACCCTCTACTTGAACATGGTGCTTTATACTTCATATTATTATCCAATGATGTGTTGCCATCCTATGATGTCTGAGTAGATTTTCGTTGTCCTATGAGTGGTTGATGAATTGCTATGATTGATTTAATTTGCTTGTGGTTATGTTGCTGTCCTTTGGTGCCCATCATATGAGCGCGCGCGTGGATCACACCATAGGGTTAGTTGTATGTTGATAGGACTATGTATTGGAGGGCAAGAGTGACAGAAACTTTAGCCTAGCATAGAAATTGATGCATACGGGATTGAAGGGGGACCAATATATCTTAATGCTATGGTTGGGTTTTACCTTAATTAACGTTAGTAGTTGCGGATGCTTGCTAATAGTTCCAATCATAAGTGCATAGAATTCCAAGTCAGGGATGACATGCTAGCAGTGGCCTATCCCACATAAAACTTGCTATCGGTCTAGTAATGTAGTCAATTGCTTAGGGACAATTTCGCAACTCCTACCACCACTTTTCCACACTCCTCACACCAAAAAATCACAAAAAAAACTTGGGGGGCTATTTTTGTGGGGAAATTTTGAATTAGGGACAAAATCAACAAAACAAGGCTAGAAAACACAACGGGGAGGCTCCGAAATCGTGATCAACGTGGCTCATGATACCAAGATGATGTAGGGTGGAACCCTAGATGGCCGATCTTTCCCGAAAGGAGCGGATCCCGCGATGAACACGAAGAACACGAGGGGAAACACGAGGGGAAAACACAAAGGGGCATGATGACCCACAAGTATAGGGGATCTATCATAGTCCTTTCGATAAGTAAGAGTGTCGAACCCAACGAGGAGCAGAAGGAAATGATAAGCGGTTTTCAGCAAGGTATTCTCTGTAAGTACTGAAATAAGTGGTAACAGATAGTTTTGTGATAGAGTAAATTGTAACGAGCAACAAGTAACAAAAGTAAATAAAGTGCAGCAAGGTGTCCCAATCCTTTTGTAGCAAAGGACAAGCCGGAACAAACTCTTATAATAGGAAAAGCGCTCCCGAGGACACATGGGAATATCGTCAAGCTAGTTTTCATCACGTTCATATGATTCGCGTTCGATACTTTGATAATTTGATATGTGGGTGGACCGGTGCTTGGGTGCTGTTCTTACTTGAACAAGCATCCCACTTATGATTAACCTCTATTGCAAGCATCCACAACTACAACAAAAGTATTAAGGTAAACCTAACCATAGCATGAAACATATGGATCCAAATCAGCCCCTTATGAAGCAACGCATAAACTAGGGTTTAAGCTTCTGTCACTCTAGCAACCCATCATCTACTTATTACTTCCCAATGCCTTTCTCTAGGCCCAAATAATGGTGAAGTGTTATGTAGTCGATGTTCACATAACACCACTAGAGGCTAGACAACATACATCTTATCAAAATATCAAACGAATACCAAATTCACATGACTACTCATAGCAAGACTTCTCCCTTGTCCTCGGGAACGAACGTAATTACTCACAAAGCATATTCATGTTCATAATCAGAGGGGTAATAATATGCATATAGGATCTGAACATATAATCTTCCACCAATTAAACCAACTAGCATCAACTACAAGGAGTAATCAATGCTACTAGCAACCTACTAGCACCAATCCCGGACTTTGAGACAAGAATTGGATACAAGAGATGAACTAGGGTTTGGAGATGAGATGGTGCTGGTGAAGATGTTGATGGAGATTGCCCTCTCCCGATGAGAGGAGCGTTGGTGATGACGATGGTGATGATTTCCCCCTCCGGGAGGGAAGTATCCCCGGCAGAACAGCTCTGTCGGAGCTCTAGATTGGATCCGCCAAGGTTCCGCCTCGTGGCGACGGAGTCTCATCCCGAAAAGTTCCTGCTTATTTTTTTCTCATCGAAAGACCTCATATAGGAGAAGATGGGCATCGGAGAGCCACAAGGGGGCCCACGAGATAGGGGGCGCGCCCCCCACCCTCGTGAGCAGGGTGTGGGCCCCCTGGCGTTCATCTTTGGCGTGGATTTTTCTTTATTTCTTTTAAGACGTTCCATGGAGTTTCAGGACTTTTGGAGTTGCGCGGAATAGGTCTCTAATGTTTGCTCCTTATCCAGACCAGAATTCCAGCTGCCGGCATTCTCCCTATTTATGTAAACCTTGTAAAATAAGAGAGAATAGCCATAAGTATTGTGAAATAAAGTGAAATAACAGTCCATAATGCAATAAATATTGATATAAAAGCATGATGCAAAATGGACGTATCAACTCCCCCAAGCTTAGACCTCGCTTGTCCTCAAGCGAAAAGCCGATAACAATAAATATGTACTCATGTTTAGAAGTAGAGGCGTCGATAAAAATAAAATACGGACATGAAGGCATCATGATTATTCTCATAACAGCAACATATATAGATTTTGTCATATGATTACTTATGTTCAAGTGATTATCTATTCACAATGCAAAAGTATAAATCATAAACCTTATTGGGTTCCAACAAACTATAATCTTAGTCATTGAAGCAATTGCAATTTATCATAACATCGGAAAGAGTCTATGTCAGAGCTAAAAATCAAGTCCACATACTCAACTATCATTTAGTCCTCCATAATTGCTAACACTCACGCAATACTTGTGGTTACAGAGTTTTAATCGGACACAGAGAAAGATAGGGGCTTATAGTTTTGCCCCACAACCTTTTACCTCAAGGGTAATGTCAACAATAATGGTTCATGCTCCCCTACATCCAATTAGATATATATATCATGTTCTTTCCAACATGCTGAGCTTGCCAAAGGATAAAATAAAAAAGAAAAGGTGAAGATCACCATGACTCTTGCACAAGGTAGAAGATAATAATAAAGGATAGGCCTTTCGCAGAGGGAAGCAGAGGTTTCCATGCGCTTTTATGGTTGGATGCATAAAATCTCAATGCGAAAGAATGTCACTTTATATTGCCCCTTGTGATATGAACCTTTATTATGCAGTCTATCGCTTTTATTACTTCCACATCACAAGATCGTATAAAGCTTATTTCTCCCACACCAATCAATCATACATATTTAGAGCAATTTTTATTGCTTTGCACCGATGACAACTTACTTGAAGGATCTTACTCAATCCATAGGTAGATATGGTGGACTCTCATGGCAAACTGGTTTAAGGGTATTTGGAAGCACAAGTAGTATTTCTACTTGGTGCTAAGAATTTGACTAGCATGAGGGGGAAAGGCAAGCTCAACAAGTTAGAGGAACCATGACAACATACTTTATCTCAGATATAAGAAAGACATAACTCATTACGTTGTCTTCCTTGTCCAACTTCAACTCTTTAGCATGTCATATTTTAATGAGTGCTCCCAATCATAAAAGATGTCAATGACAATATATCTATATGTGAAAACCTCTCTTTCCTTATTACTTCCTATTAATTGCAACAATGACCAAAGCTATGTCTGCCAACTCCCAACAACTTTTAATCATCATACTCTTTCTATGTGGAGTCATTACTCTCAATAAGATCAATATGAACTTTTTGTTTCCTTTTATTCTTTTCTTCTTTCTTTTATTCACCCAAGATTATGGCAAAACAATCAAGCCCTTGACTCAACACTAATCTTTATTATATATAACTCACGGACTCGATTACATAGAGGGATCATAAAGCAAAACTCAAAACTAGATCATGCCATAAACTTTATTCTACTAGATCAAGATACTACTAATAGGATCGAACTAAGAAAAACGGTGAAGATAGGAGTTGTGATTGTGATACGATACCGGGGCACCTCCCCCAAGCTTGGCAGTTGCCCAGGGGAGTGCCCATACCCAAATACTCAATTCTTCTTTGTTGGAGGAGATGGTGGAGGTGTTGTTGATGATGCAGGCTTGTCATCCATCTTCCAAGGCATAGGTTCACCATCATAGAAAGATGATCGAGTCTCCGGAATCCTCAAATCTGCAGCCAAACTCATTCTTTTGAATCTATATTCATACTCACCATTTTGGTTTTGAAGGTCATAGACTTGGGCTTGGAGGTGCTCGATCTTCTCATGTAGCTTGAAGATGGCCTCCTCGGTGTTCTTGGCATCCGGCTTGTAGTTGTTAGTGAACTCCGCGAGCATCATGTGGCTAGTGTTGATTCCACGCTCCACCATCCTTTGGCACTTGAAAACTTGTTGCTCCACTGCTTCGAGCCTCGTCTCCATGCTTCCGGTCCCCCTGTGTCCCTCTTCATCGCGGATGTGTAGCAACCCATCACGCATCTCAATGGTTTGAGGGTGTCGCAGCACCTCCGTGAGGTAAGGGTTGATGTGCTTCTCGAAGAACTTGTCCTTGGAGGCGCTTGGGGCCGTCATGATAACCTAGATCTGTCAGAAAAACAGCTCGAAACAAAAACATGAGATTTTTGCGTGAAACGGGAGTCAAAACCTTCGGGAGAATATATAATGAATTTTTACCAACCAAAATACGTAACATGCAAGAAAACGGAGTCCGGAAGGCACACGAGGCGCTCACGAGGTAGGGGGGGGCGCGCCCAGGGGGTAGGGCGCGCCCACCACCCTCGTGGGGCCCTCATGTCCTTCCCGGACTGCTGCTTATTTTTCTATTTTTCTAAATATTCCAAAACGGAGAAATATTGCCTTAAAAATTGTTTTGGAGTCGGTTTACTTACCGTACCACATACCTATTCCTTTTCGGAGTCTCAAACGCTCCGGAAAGTGTCCCTTATGTATTGCTCCCGGGTTACGGTTTCAATAATATTGGTTTCAACATTTATGGGATTACCTGAGATATAATGTTTAATTCTTTGACCGTTTAACACCTTCGGATTTGTGCCTTCGAAGTTGCTGATTTTTATGGCACCGGAACGGTAGACCTCCTCGATAACTGTCAGGACCCCGACTCGATGCCACATCGATCTAGCATGTAACACCTCATATCGCTTTGCGGCCTCACGCACGGTATCCCCACGGGTGTCGCCTTACCTTTGCCCGGGACCGTTTGCGCCTTTTGGCTCACGTATATGATAGTGTCGCTAGCATCCATATGATAAGGAGCCCGGGCTGACATGACTAGTCGTAAACCCAAAGTGGCACAGACTTACAGGGACAGGCATCCATGACCCAGCTTCGAACGTGTCGGTCATCAGCAAGTGGGTCCGGGCTGTAGCACTGGGCTAGCAGGACTCCGGTAAACCGGGCTGTAGCGGGCTAACAGGACTCCGGTACTCAAAGCGTGACATTTCCCCGAAGGGACAGACACAGGAACGAAGAAGGACACATGCCGGCCAGCCTAAGTGTTCCAGAGCAGTAGCAAGCTACCAGGGCTCAGTGGAAGCACTAGGAGACATTTCCCGGTAAGAGAGGCTACTAAGAATAAACAACTAGATAGCCAGATCCCACACATAGCAATACACATTACACGTACGCATAACATGCAAGTATGTGCTGTACAACATGGCATCACAGCATAACTCAACAACTTATATAGATAAAGGCTCCGAAGAGCCGCCATAGCAATTATTGCAAACAGGGGTCACAAGACCCGTCATACAGAGCATACAAGCAACAAGCGGAAGCATTACATGTCTGGGTACAGACATCTATAAATGAAAAAGGCTGAAGAGCCTGACTATCTACAACATCCGATCAAGATCGTAGCTGAGGTACTAGCTACTAGTCGAAGTCCACGAGAACACTAGTAAGACCGAAGTCTCCGCTGCAAAAACATAAATAAAGCAACATGAGTACAAAGGTACTCAGCAAGACTTACATCAGATCCTATCATACATGCATTTGTATCAAGAGGTAATGTGGGGTTTAGTTGCAGCAAGCCAGCTTTGACTCTGTGGCTATCCTGTTCTACGACTACCAGAAACTCTGGAGGTGAGACAACGTACACGAGTCCACTAATCACCACACAATACACTACTATGGATTCATCCCCGTCTCCCTACGAGAAGGCCATCCATAGCACTCACACTTGTCTTGAGCATTTTAGAGTATCCACTTCAAGTTGTCTATGTACCATGTAAGCATCCAAGAAGTCCATAACCGCGGACCCGGCTATTCGAATAGATCATGTTAACCCTACAGGGGTGTACTTCTTCACACACGCTCTCGCCACTTACCGCCATGTACACGTCATGTATCTCGGCAACCTTCAAGCGGAAGCCTGGCGAGGGTGTCGGCCACGACCTGACTAACCACACAAGACTCTAGTCCAGGTTTATCGCCTATTCGGGTTCCATCCGCAAGGAGATCCGGCCGGGGTGTCGCTTACGGCCCCAAACGATGTGTACAGGGTTCCCGAGCCCACCAACCGGGTGCCACTCGGTACACCGGGCCACGTGTGCCTAGTCTGTCCCAAGCCCACCCTGCCGGGTGCCACTTGGTAGAAAAATAGCACTACCTACAAACACCAGAAACTAGTTGCGACTCCTGGACAGAGACCAAGTTGGTTAATAAGTCGAGAGGGGTCGAGTTACCGGAACCCAATGTGTGGTAGTATCGGGTCATTGGACAACATACACAGAACTCAGTGCTTAAGGATGGTTCCAGCGAGACAACCCACCATGTACTCCTACATGGCCTCTCAGCGCTACCTTTACCAAATCGTGTTCACACACTTCACTCTCAGCATCAGAACATATCGTGACACTCCAATTCATTCCCAATGAACCAGACCTGACACACTCTAAGCAATAGCAGGCATAGCATGGTAGGAACACATCAGTGGCTTCAATCAACTCCTACACATGCTAGTGGGTTTCAACTATTTACTGTGGCAATGACAGGTCATGCAGAGGAATGGGTTCAACTACCGCAACACAAAGTAGCAGATGAATCGTTGTTGTCCTAATGCAATAACTGAGAGCAGGAGCGAGAGAGTAGGGTTTTATCGAAATGAACAAGGGGGTTTGCTTGCCTGGTAAAAACAACAGAGGAGGCACTGCTTCACCGACAGGTACTCTGGAACGTCTCCGGAGCAGGACCTATCGAGAAGGAACAGTGCCGGCAATCAAAACACAATCATATGCAACAGTATGATGCATGAACATGGCATGTAGATGTGATGCTGTTGAGCTAATGCAACTAGTGTTCAATTAGCTTAAAGTCCATTTGAACCAAAGGTTCAAATGCATTTCTAAATTAGGTCTCTTATATATGCCATAATGTATTTTCCCATATTCAGCAGGTATAGGTTGGTTTGTCATGCATGAAACTAGTACAGATGGAAAGGTTGCATTTTTCTGATAATTTTTCATATATAAATTATTTAAATCTGAGCTACGGTTGAATTGATATGAATTTTTGAAGTTTAAATCAATTTCTGGATTTTCTGAATTATTTTAATTCCAGAAACTAAATAATTGCGTCAGCATGACGTCATCAATGCATCAGCGGTCAACGCGGCTGTCCAGGTCAAACCTGACGTGTGGGACCCACACGTCAGTGACAGGGGCTAACAGGGGTTATTTTATTTAATTAAGTGGTTAGGGGGGGG